>NC_133026.1:64580000-64880000 GCF_048771995.1 Taeniopygia guttata | reverse complement strand
ACTGATGTAGGCTGCACCCAGGTCTCAAGCTGGGTGCCTAGCAAAGTGTCTCAGTGTCCTTCTGCTGCAATATTGTGCTTTGACTACAGTTTATCCGATTGAGAGAAGGCATCAGGAATAAAATCACTCCACAGTTGTGTTGTGCTTGAACACCAAATTGTTACAACCCCAGCTGGTCACAACAATGCTTAAAAACTGTTCTAAATACAGCTCCCCTGTCCTAGATTTCAGTGGGACTTTTCTACAATTAAAACTATGTATCTGTGTAAGTGCTAGACTGCATTTATAGGCAAATTTTAGACCTTGGGCTCATCTTACTATTTTGTATTTTTTTTCCCTTTTGTTTTGTGAAATTAGCTAAGTCTTATTTGTTGTAAAATAAGCTTTCTTTAGATATTAAAAGCTTACAGAGGAAGCCAGGGTCATGCATGAAAAATATGCTTAAAAAACCTAATAAAAAGAAAATAAAGTATAGAAAAATAGTGTGGACATACAGAAGTACTAGCTATAGAAATAAATAAATAATCTAAATACAAAGACAACTTATCAACATGTAGATGCAGACTGAGAAAATTTTTTCTTCTGAAAGAAAAATCTAAATATAACTATATGACATAATTTAAGTAAATATTACCTGAAAAAATGAAAGCTGTCTATTTTCATCAGATCCATTTGAGAAATTAGGGATAAAAAAAAAAGGTTAGCAAAGCATCTCAGAAGTGCAGGTGTTGCAGCATTTTAAAAAAGTAATTATGAAGAACTGGAGGAAGGGATCATAATGCCACCATTTTTTTCTAAAATGTAGAGATGTCTTGAAGGAAGATACAAAGGTGAAGGCATGTGTGACTTCTGTGACATGCATGTGAAAGACTTTTAATGTCCAAAATATGATTGATCTGTGGCTTCATCTTTGTGCTTGTGAAAGAAGTTATAAGAACTGCGAGATAAGCCAGTCTGTGTTCTGGGATGGGGTGGTAAGCCCCCAGATTCTTCAGTTCCTACCATTAGCAAGAGAAGAGGTGCCTGACACAGTAAATCAATTTGGAAAGATTAAATAACAATTTGATCTTTGCATTATGAAAAGTAAGATCCCATCTGGTCTGAGTTTGCCTCTTGTTTACAATTGCCTTAGTTTGAATGAAGAATAGGAAAAAGAAAAAGAGATATTGCTCATTCCGCCAAGCAAATAGAAAGTCCATCTGATGATGGTCCTCACTCAGGTCAGCAGGATGTCATTTATAGACGGCCATGGACATTTCATCAGGTAGCTCCAAGTATATACATGCATTTGGCCATGCCTAAGCTTTTCTGGTGCCATCATCTCCCTGAAAACATATTTCTCTTCCTTTTGCTGTATCATGTCACAGTAACATGTTCTTTCACTGTATCATCAAATTATATGAGGACACATGAGAGAAGCCACCCAAGTGGATGAATGCACTCTCACCCTACTTTGATCGAGCTCAGTCATTTCTGGTGACTCAGGTGTATAAAACAATTCCCAGGAAATGGCAGAAAAAGCCTGCTGTTCACATGGATGTGCATTGGGGAATACCAACTGCAGTGAACAATTGTACAGCACAAGTTCAAGTTACACAAAGGATTTAAATAACGTACCAGAAAATATCCCAACCACAGGTTGAAAGGCTTCCTTTTTTTTCCATGCTTTCTTCTTAAGGGGTCTAATTTAAAAATGCAACATGTGGTCAAAACATTGAAGATAATATTGGGTCAATCTAACACCCTTCTTGTTGTACTCAAGGAGGAGGAAAGCTTTATGTGTACACATGACGAACAAATATACATACCTTATAGCAATGTTAAAACATTCTCCTGGTCAATTCTTTCACTGTTAAAAGATTCTCCTGGTCCACCTATGCACCTGTGATGTCAATGCATTTACACACATGTTTATACTCATAAATGAGAGGAAAACTTATTAAAGAAGACAGTAAATGAGTAGTATCAGTTTCCCATTTTAGTCTCTAAGCCACCTTCAGGAGGTGTTTAAGAGCAAGGGTTCTGATTCTTGCTTACACTAATAACATCACTATGAAAAATAAGCTTGAACAATGGTGCAAATTGCATTTAATCTGTCCAGCCTGATGCAAAGTGGAGAGTAGTATTAATGAGAAAGTGTCTTAGATACACTTCCTCTGCAAATTGTTTAATATAACAACATTAGGTACAGTTTAGTTATCCTCTAAAGAGAAATGTCCTGGTCTTTTACTGGTATGAAGGTTTTTATTAAATTGTTTGACTTGAATACAAGGAAAACCGGAACATTTTGTGTCCTCAATGTTCCCACTTGTATCAGTTGCTCTAATGAGAGACATTGTCTTTCTCAACATGCCTTCTCTTCTGTCTATTTACACCAGCATGGCAACAAGAATATTGCTACCATAAAATTATGTGCTACATTTCAAAAATGCAGCAGGAGAGAAAATTTTTAAAATCATTTTTCCTCTCCCTCTCTCCCCATGCTTCTTAAGGTCTTTTGTGTTGACACCTTTTCCTGCCCTGCTTGTAGTGAGGTATTTTTCTTCTTTAGCAATGCATTTTAGAGGCGAGTGGATCACAGTTGTGTGTTAAATCATGAACAAAACCAATCTCTCTGCCCTTCCCTCTCTCCCCCTTTCTTGTTGTCTGTCCTTTTTACTTAAACATAGCTTCTAGGTTAATGATTCATTCTTCTAAAAGGCTGCTGTGCCTAGCAGATTACACTGTAAAATCTGCCATTCTGTTTATGTTTAAAATACAAGATTAAAGAAGTGGTCATGCTGAGGGAAATGGTTCTCACACAGAACAAGAAAGGATCAATCCACGTCTGCAGATTCCAGACTGTTTTAGCAGAGTCTGCTGTTTTGGTGTGCTGCCAGACCCCAAAGAAATGCTAGTGAGCTTTGAAACTTCGTAGCCATTCTTAGACTGAGCGCAGCAAGTGCTTAAAATAAGGCTTATCGCATGCTAATGTACCTCTGAAAGTTACAGCAGCCTTGCTGTCTCTAAATTGCAGGGAAAGCACTTGAGAAATAAATTACTGAGTCCTAATCAGAAACGAAAAGGTGAAATATTTTAACAAAAAGTAGCCACTATGGTGCTTTTAAAAGTATATGGGGCTAGAATTTGCCCCTGGTGGTGTAGAATCAATATCCAGGTCATTTATAGTTAAATTATCACTGGCAGTAATGCCCTTTTTTTTATTGTGTCAAGCATTAACATAAAGGCAAATCAGACACAAAGTTACTTTTTTTTTGTTTGTTTGTTTTGTTCCTACAGTGTGACTTACTCGCCAGATCAAATAGGTTGATCCATAAAAGCTAGTTGGGCATGTAATGCCAGCCAGATATTAGATTGGAGACTTGTATACACTTGAAATTTACAAAAATATCTCATTTGAAATAATTGCTCTGAAACAGCTATTTGGGCAGAAAAGCTGTAGGGATATTTCTCAACAATTTCAGATTAGTTATCTCAGTAAATTTCTAAGTATAGACAAGCCCTCATGATGTGTCCTGCCAAATGAAGATTGTTCTATTCAATTAGCTCTCATTAAAGAAGGTGGAGAGGGGTAAAAGTAGTTTCTCATTAAATATAAATTTTCATATTTATTAAGCAAAAGTGAGAAAACAAATTCAAATTCACATACATTTTATACTCATTAAGTGAAGCAGACCTTCTAAAGAAGCCATGAGCCTACTCACTGGAGACTTAAAATGTGTCTGGAAAAGGTTGTTTTGTCTTTGAGGGACCTGGGCTGATGGGGACACTGCTTTTTTGGGTGAGGGTCTGAGTCATGTTTATGAATCATGATTACAAATTACAGTTGTTTCAAGGAAAGGCCATTCTGGAAACATTTGATAGTTTGTTGGAGATTTTTTACCTCCTCGAAATTTTTGGCTCTATTTTTAAGCAGGACAGGGAATAGTTTTAAATTAAAGGCAGTACTTTGAGGGGCAGGGAAACACTGTATGCCAGGTGTCAGTTTCTCCATAAAAGTCAAAGTCATCCATAAAAAGATGACATCTTTTCTAACTGTGGTGTTTAAAGCACAGTAAGTTTAAATACTGTGGGAGCAGGGTTTAAATAGGAAATCTAGACTTCTAGCCATCATGTCTGTGAGTAGAAAATGCTGCTGCTATTTGGTACTCAGAGTGGTCTTTGGCAGTGTTGTGTTGAAGTTGCTTTCCATCCTTGCAGTGCTGGCCATGACCTTCCCCTGTTCCAGAAAACATGTCTTAGAGAAAAATCACCTAAACTCTTTCTAAAACCTCATGACTAAAGAGATTGCTACATGCATATGGATTAAAAGCTAGACTACTTATTATACATATTTAGATCTGAATTGGACATAGATTATTATCCAGGCCAGACTAAACACTTTTAATTTAACGAACCAGTGCTGGCCATAAAGAGGGGGTGAAATAAATGTTTAATATATCCTATATCATCTTTCCCCAAATGGTTTCTATTTATCATCCAAGTACCTAATCAATGTAACTACATATAAAATCCACAGATTTTATAGTTCAGTAATAAGTACATGCAAATTATGTTGTCGTATAAACACACTGGCAGAAAAAGATGTATAATACCTATCAGGCTAGTTAGCCATTATCTTAATTACAAAAGGATTATCCCTGCAAAGGCAAGGCCATAATATAATAGGAGTTCTGAAATATGAACAATCTCTAGCTATGTTTACCATTAATTCAGACTGCACTTATATTTCCATTTCCCTTTCTCTACTGTTTATTTTTGTTAATGTTTATGTGTCCCTTTGTAAGCAGCAGTATGGTACAGCATCCCATCAAATTCACCACGAAAGCTCCAAAGAGCCATCCTAAGTATATCAATCGTCCATAAAAATAAATAAGCTATATGAGAGAGAGCATTTCTATAAGGCTCGAGTGTCAGTTCTGGCAGCTGGACCATGAGGTGGTGAGAATGCATGTGCCAACTTTGAGATTCATGCATGAAAAAGCTTTTTGCATTTTTTTCCTGGGTTTTTTTGGTGAATTTTTTTCCTCTCTCTCAGTAAAAAATTTCTTGTAATAATGACACTGTCTTTATCCCTCCTTCTGTGGAAGTCAAAAATGCTTTCTGAAGGGCAGGTGAAAGATAGGAGGATGGAGCTGAAAGAGATCAAATTACACAAGAAAGATGTTTCACAGTTGGGACTTTGCAAGTACAATATAGGAAAAACACCAAATAAGTAAAAAATCATCTTTTCCTGACATTACATTTGCTCTGATGTATTTTCTGAAAGCTGCCCAAGTATAACTATTTATTTTAACTAAAGTAATCAAGATTAATGTCAGCAGTTATGACACACGCTGTTTGCTAAAGAACACATAGAACAATTGCTCAAGGCAAGCTTCATTAAGAAATCAGATAAAATTAGTAAAACTGATTATATTTCAAAACTCAGCAGCAGCAGCAGCTCAAATTGCCATTCAGGAGCCTCCAATTAACACAATTGGTCTTGTTCACAATCAGCTCTGTAATCTCATTAGCCTATTATATTTTAATCATTGGGATAACTGCACAACAAAACTTATTTTATTTTTGCACTGACTGCTGATGGCATAAGTGAACGTGCAACATACTTTTCCTTTCTCTTTTGCTTTCCTTTCTTTTTTTTCCCCCCATCCAGAGAACAATGCAGACTCCTTAGAGAATTATCCTGGTTACAGATTATTACCATACATTCTGTCAGAGCTAGGGAACGCTGACAGCAGGCATCTAATTTGGCATTAATTGCCAGGGGACTAATTGCATAACTGACATTGATAGTGAAACTTAGAGAATGTAAGGTAGGGATGGTGCAAAGCACCAGAAGAGAGAGAGAGAGAGAGAGAAAGAGAGGGGAGCAAGAGCAAACAAATGCCTGCAGACAGCTCTGTGGACATACGCGTATAACTCATTTGCCTCCTTGGTGTGCTGCCTTGTTTCATAAATGTGTTCCAGAGATATTGGCCCTTGTAAAAACACAAAGTCTTTCTGTCCTTTAGGTACTGGCAGTCTGCAGATGCCTACAATACAAGTGTTTCATTGATATTGAGTATTGCCTCCTGCAATGAGATTATGTTCTATTGATGGGAACTGGGGTGTAACATAGCCATCTACAGAAAGCAATAGGTTGCCCTATTTTCAAGCTGAAAATGCTATGTATTTTATGAACTGCCTCTATCTTGCACACCAGGGATGTCTCTGTGGCTAAAGCCATAATAGGATTTTCCTAAATGATACAGAAATACAAATATTCTGACTGAGCACTTTTCTGGGGTCGTCTTATTTACCAGCAAGCTTTGATACAGTATTTTGCTTCCATCTTTTAAAGGACATTTTCAATTTCCCATTTCCCTTATGAGTGCTTCCTGTAAAGGTGTCAATAACCACTAATTGCGTTCTGCTTGGCCAGTCTGCAAATCAAAACAGCAGAGGCAGCAAGCCAATATGCATTCAAATCCCGTTACTTGGCTGCCTCATTCTCAACTGGAAAGATATGAGAAGGCAAATATTCACACAATTGTATGCCGGGAAATTTGGAGTTGCTCCTGTGATCTCCAAAGATACCTGTGCAGCTGCTGTTAGTTCTCAGACTTTTATTTTAAGAGGCTTAATCATGGGGGTATTTCAGTGTTGTTTCTTTTATCATTAGTCCAAAAAATGGCATGTCTTTGGTCAAAGAAAATGTCAAAGGAAACAACTGCAGTAAGAGCACAAGGTATGCAATAACTAAATTAGGAGCTTGTTCCCACAGGCAGGCAGGCCAGTGACACAACATGGAGATTTCACTGTTTTGGTGGTCTAAGCAAGGAATAGGTGGTATTTAGCTGTGCTAAATATCATAGAGTGAAAAAAGCCATTGATTTGATTATTGTTGCTCTTCTTTCATGACTTATATGTCACAGAGTGTTGATTTTCTTAAATCAATTCGTCATGCCAAAGTGTTAGCTGCCTAATTTCTGCTTACCATATTCAGTCTGGAGTTTGGTTGAGAGCAGGTTGTTGTTAGCATTTTCTTCTGCACTTCAAACCCCTTTGATTTCAATGTTATGAAAGTCAACTTCCTTTCCTGTTTAGAGGAATGAGCTGCCCACCAAAAGAAATTCCAGAAACACTTCCCACAGATTTTTTTTCCAATTTCTCTTAAAATCTTCAGCTTAAGCAAAAATTTCTGCCAAAGACATTCATAGACAAAGAAAACCCTTACAAGAAGGCTGTCCAGAGGTGCAAAGAAAGCCAGCTCAAGCTGACTGAAAGCACCAAGTGCATTTATGCAGGATAATCCATATCGAAGCCCATTTTGCTCTGTGCTGACATGGAAGGGAAAGAGAGGTGGCATCTCCTGTGTATCTCCCCACCACAGCCCATTCTGAACTACACTTAATTTGGCTGCTGGGGGGCTGCAGGCTTTATATTTCTGGTGACCATAGGGATGACTTTTCCTGATGATGCTGGAGGATTACTGAGTCACAGGCATTTTGCCTTGCAGCTGTGTATCCAAAAGCAGTAATTTGTCCCTCTTCCACAAAGCTTGGAAGGATGACAAAGTAGTATTGAGAGAGCATGGGAGGAAGGGAGATCTTTCCTTTCATCTGCAACCTAGCATATTTGACTGTGTTTATAACAATCAGAAGTTTAGAAAATATTAAAAAATTATTCCACCATCTTTTTTGAGGGGCAATACTTTGAAGAGGCGATGGATTTTGTCATAATTTTGCCTAATTAATTTCCACTGATAATCTTTTTTTGTTTAGCCATCAACTTGTCACCTTCTACCCTATTCTGCTAGTTTTCTATGAAAGACATAAAACACACTGAAGATGCTGGACAAGCTACTGATACTAAAAAATGCTAGGAAGCAAGCATAAAGATACTAGCTTAAGCTGCTTACCACTAGATGTCCCACAGTGGTACAAATGGCTAAGGTAAGTCAAGTCTGGCACAACGTGTTTGCTGTGAGATATTCAGTGATATTTCTTTTGTTGTCAGAACCGACTTAGGAGTTGGTCTTGTCTCCTTTCTTCACATTGTGTTTTGCCTAGGTCTTTGAATGAAAGCAGGCTCCAAAAGGCACTGATCTCTAGATTGATATGCCTATACATATTGATGTACATGTTGCCAGGTCTCCTCCCCATTCCCTGAGTGTCCTGCATTATCACTTCTTTGCACAAGTCTCTTTGTGAGGACTTCTACTTTCCTGTAAAAGTTTGCTGGGGCGGGAGCTGAGGCCAACTCATTCTTAGTATAAAGTGGTGCTGTGGTAGGTAAATATTGCTGAGTGTCAGCCAAACCAAACTGATGCTGTTTAATGCTGTAAATCATGGTTTCTGACAGCTGCTGGCTTACTGGTGTATTTTGTTCACCAAGAACATTTTGCATGAGTTGCAAAGGTGACACTATCAGTGGTAGTAAGTGGACTCATCATGGCAGAAATGTACAGGCAGCAGCAGAGTACCAGTGCAGCAGAAAGAGGCGAGGGGTGAAAGTTATTCTGATGTTTAAATGGAGTTGAATTCTGCTTCAGATTCTGTGACTGAGCATTTCTGACCTGTAAAGGGGAGCTTCTGCTGCTGAGTCAGGTGTGCTGACTGTACCCTTATCTCTTCCTTTGCTCTCGAGGCTTAACCCAGTTGACTTCAGCACACTGTGGAGCAAGCTGCTTGTCACCAGCTGCAGTCAGAGTCCGTGTGAATATCCTCCCTCACTGCACCTGCCAGGTGTATTGGAATGAGGTTAAGCTGCCCCCTCTCACACCCATGAGACGAGCAAGCTACTCCCAGGCAACAGACTGAAGTATTCGAAGCTGTGGTAGTGCCTCCATACAAACGTGCACACCTGGCCAGCTGGAAGAGATCTGTGTCATCTTCATGGGAAACACCACTATGGTGTGGTGTCACCTGCCACTGTGGGTTTGAGAGCTAAAATGCCTTCCGTATTTAGAGATTTTCTTAAGAAAATATTTGTGGCAATTGTGAAAGGTTGGTGTAGCTTTATAAAAGTACCTAAAGACAATAAATTATGACTTTACTGAAAGAAATGGCTTTTTTCCTCACAATTGAGACTGACATGTATTAATTTATTTCTTTGCCCTTTACCAAGGTGGTTCACATTTTATTTATATCAGGTTCTTTGCAGGACTAGCCAGCCATTTTAAGCCTGGGAACACACTGGACAAACTGCATGGACAAACTAGATTTTAAAATGCCTACACTTTGGTAGAATCATCAGGTTTCTCCCTTACAGAAAAGCTTCTCTGCTCAGACCTAGGCTGGTTGGGTACCATGTGCCTTGCAGTCATATGTGTCATCTCCTCTGCATGCCTCATTCTCCCCTTGCTGTTCTTAGTTTTTGCCGTTTCCCAGTCTTTTTCACTACTGGTCTGGGCACACAATGACTCTGGAAGACCATAAGCAAAGCAAATTAAAATGATGTGCCTTGGATTTTGCACCAGCGGGCCTCAGTTCAGTTTCAGAAGTTCATTGTTATTCTTTTGGTATGATAGTGACTCCCTCAGCAGCTCAGACAGCAGCAGCAGATGGGCCTAAGAGTTATGTTTCTGAGCCTGCCTGCCCCTCCTTGCTCTTCCTGTCTGTCTGAGTGCTCACATTTTGTGTTGTAAAATCACACAGCGTGTATCCTGACACTACCCCCAGCAGCAACAACAGAAAAACCCTGGGACCCACAGAAAATGTATCTGTGGGACCAAAAGATATCTCAAGATCCCAGGATCATGCTTTCTGTGGTCCCAGATTGCATTCCCTAGTTAAGCACCATCAATATCAATACTTAATGGTATTCTCTAAGCTCAGGCAGTGAAGAAAATAGGGTTGTTATCTATCAAAGCACATTTTAGTTTTTGACAAGTAAAAAGCAGCATGGGGAATGCAGTAAGTCTGAAATGAAAGCCTAAAAGAAAACTCATATAACATCTGGTGTCATTTATCCCCTGTTGGCCTTCCATAGTGTGATATGATGAGCTTGTTCTGATTTAAGATCAGATGATTTGGTTTGAAAGAGGGGAGTGGGGGATGCGGGCAGTCTGGCAGCAAATTGGGATACAAAATCTGCTCAAATAATTGGAAACACGACAGATTTTCCTTAACTGATGCCAGTGGCATCTTAGTTTATCCATCTCTCTCAGCTGAATTTGTTAAGTGCATTATCCTATTGGTTTTAAAGTTTTCATCTCACTTATTTGCAGGGGAAAATGTGAGCAAATCAGTCATGATGGATTGCCTAATTTTCTGGGCTGAATAAACCAGTTTTATAAGACTGTTGATTCCTGGGTTATTAGTTAATAGAAACATTTATCAATTTCTTTATAGAGAAAGGGAAAAAAACTTTAACCAATGATTGCATTTTAAAACTTTCATTAATGTTTCCACCTAATGCTTAGTGTTGGACATGAATATGGTAATCGCAGATTTAAGGTTGGCTTGAAGCAGATTTTTTTCTGTCCTTCCTACCGTCTCTTTTTTTTCTGCAGAAATTAGGAAAAAAAAGTCAAGCAAAAGGATGTCATTAGATTGGTAATTATGTTGAGTGTTCTTTGATCAAGAAAAGGGGCAGAGGAAGAGAAAGATAATTTCCTAGCTAGCAAATGCAATACCTGTATCTATTACCAATTTTCTCTACATAACTAGGGCCTGATTCTGTGAGTTTGAAACCTTATGACCTATTAGTCTCTGTCTTCTTCTTGACTCAAGTGTCAGCTGGGCTGGATGTTAGCCCTCACTCCTGTGTGGCTTGAGCACAACATTAAAGTTGTGCCTAAAGGTATTCCACAATGCCTTTGAGGTAACTAAATTAATACACCAGTGTTTGTGTGGTTCACAATGGAAAATCTAAAAATGTTGGTTTGCTGATAGAGATCCAAAAGATACTATTTATGTAGTAACCCTAGTAAAACAAAACAAAACAAAACAAAACAAACAAACAAAAAAAAAACCAAACCCAAAAAACCAAAAAAACCCCCACCACTTCCTAATGAGAAAAACTCTCCCTTCAGTCTTACTGAAGTGTCATCAATATTTGTTTTTAAATGCAATGTCTGCAAGCAGATGACCCAGTGGGCAATAAACCCAGTGTACTACATTAGATGTGGCACCCTACACTGCCCTAGCTGATGCTCACAGGGACAAAAAGATGTCCTCTTGCTCTCATCAAGGTGTAGCTTGCCCTCACCCAATGTATAGCTGTCCCTGTTACCTGCACATTATAAAGCCCTTTGCATAAAGGGCCTTAATATAACTAGGAATCTTTGCACATTGATCAAACCGAAGTATCATTTAAAAAGACATCAAGTTCAGAGCAAGAATACATCATATGTGGACTGGTGAATAATGAATTCAGGTTCTAAATGAGATGCAGGATGTCCATTAAATTTTTTTAACACCTCTATCTCCCTTTCTATCTCCTTTTTAACATCTCAGATACCTGTGCTGAGCAGCGGTTCCAGAAGTGCAAAAGACACTTCCTTCAGAATAAGAACGAAGGGAGTTAAAAAACTTTTATGCAAGTAGACTTTGCTGTGAAATGTTATCTTTTGTTAGTTCAAAGGTTTCTGAAGATATAAATTCTTCACAACTGCCCTGAGGTACTGAGAATGTAAATTGAATACTTTACAATTTGTAGACTGTTCCTGCAGTAATGTGTATCTCCTCTGTGAGTGAGTGTTTAGGGATTTTTCAATTACTGTAGTCTGAAAACTCTCTGAAATTCTTTAGGGCAGAAAAAGGCTTCCTTCTCAAAGTTGAGTCACTGATGTTCAAATTAGCTGCCAAAAGCATTCTAATGATCTGTGTTCCAGATTTTGCTAAACAGGGAAAAAAATTGGCCCATTTCACCAGGGGAAAGAAAAAAACACCCCAAGCCCTTCCTCCCCACCATAAGTATTCAAAGGTTAGTAATTTTGCCAGGGTCAAGAGAGAGACGAATTGTTGACAATAAGTACACCTTGTTCGATAGGTCAAGGTCATTATTAAAGGATTCAAATGAACTTCTTTACATTTCCAGGGCTGTAGCATATGTGTGGCCTCCAGGCTCACTGTGTTGTTTAATAGCTTTTGTGAAGCTGTAAGTTAAATGATAAATTGGTTGAATATGTCTTTAAATCCAGTCCATTCCAAAACTGTATACAGTACTCTTACACTTTTATACGCTGTGACCAAATGCACTTTATAGAGTATGGTACAAATGGTCAGAAATACCAACATTATGCCAGCTGATTATGGTTTAGCAGTGTTTAAAATAGACTACTCTTGCTACAGTTTATTGCTGCTAAGGTCAATAACTAATACAATTTAACAGCTATTGCATCTCTAACAAATAAAAGATCCCAGCGTATTTCTAAATGCAATGTTCATCAAAAATACTGCAGGTAAAAACACCGGGGGTGAGAAAAGTCTATAATATTAAATAACTCATAGGGCATCATGAGGATCTTCTGTGGCAGCTGGCAGAGGTGACCATCCTCATCCCTCTTACTGTCCAGGTTTGAGCTGCTTTCTGGCTTGAGAACAGGTGGGTGGGTGATCTACCACACCAGCCTGTAGCATTTGGGGGATTTTTCCTAAACCCATGCACTGGTCACTTATTTCCAGATGCAGCAACTGCGTAATTAGTCTCCAGATGAGTTGGTGCACTTCATTTGCCAAAATTTAGATTGCTCATGTGGTTTCTGCACAGGGATTTGTCATTTGGAGTTGCTTCTGAGACAGAAAGTGGGGAATGTTCTCTGAAGTTAGAAGGCAGCAAGTTAAAGTGTGATGAAAGGGAGTATTTCTTAGAATCATAGAATCCTTTAGGTTGGAAAAGATCTCTAAGATCATGGACTACAACTGTTTACCCGGCACTACCAAGTCACCACTAAACCATGTCCCTCAGTGCCACATCCCCACATCTTATAAATACCACCATGGCTGGTGACTCAACTACTTCCCTGGGAAGCCTTTTCCAAGATTGAAAACCCTTTCCTTGAAGAATTTCTTCTTAATTTTCAATCTAAAGGTCCCCTGGCTCAATTTGGGGCCATTTTGTATGGCACAGGTGGTAACTGATGGAATTAATTGCCACCAAATTCCATTTGTGAGAACATTCCAGTTCTGAGAGCTGGAAAAGGAGAGCTGAGAGAAAAACTCAGTTGTATTTGAAAATTGTTTAATTTTTGTAGCTTTCAGAATGTTCAGCCTTAATCTTACTTTGTTTGAAAACATGTAGTGAATATTGACAGTCTCCTCTCAAGATCCTTTCCTGCACCTGAACCTGTTGGTCTCTGGCTTGTATTGTCTGTTCATAAACCTTGTTTTCATTCAGATCCTACCTATCACAATACAAAGATTCGCCCTTTCCCGTTTCGTTACTCCCTATCCACCAGTATTAATTTGTTCCACTGCACGCTTTACTATTTAGCTGTGTGAGATTTTCTAGTAATCCCTGAGACTTTGCAGCCATTTAAGTTATGCAAAATGTGTATGCTTTTAAAACAAAAAAAGCATACAGCCAGCCCTTTGCAGTTTATGAAATGGTGTTATTGCAAATGAGACCCACGTCTTTGCAGTGTATAAATTCAGTTCACAGTCCCTGGTGAACTTCTCTTCCCTGCCTCCAGCTCTGCCAGTGGCCCCTTTCTGCACCCCCAGTGGGCTGGCATGTTTCGGGCCATGCTGCATATGACACCTACTCTTCTCTGCAGATTTGCCAAGGGTCAAAAGTCCTGCAGCGTGCTCTTCATAGACCATCTGCACTGTGCCTGGCTTTTAAAAGTGTGATCCACAGGGAGGAGATTTCTCTGCATAGGAATTCTTCATAGGATACAATGAATGCATAATTAAAGAAGATTTTAATGCAAGGGAGTAACAGGAACATATCTTTGGCCATCCTGTCAGAGCTTAAGCACACCAGAAGCTTTACGGTAACTTTGAATGATAAGCCTTCCTTAGCTGATCACTTCTTTAAAAAACTGTGATAATTCCCCATTGATAATGTGGGAAACAGGGAAATAAGGACACTGACAATTAGGCTGTATGCCACAGTTAAACCCCGTGGGACCCAGGAAATAAAGAGGCAGGAGCAGTTTGGTGAACACACAGCAGCCACAAGAGTATTTTCCACATGGGTTTCTTTGCAACACACCTTTTTAACCCTGGGTCTTTGCTTTCCTCCATCACTATTTAGTTGCACAAATTATCCAGGATAAACTGAGTAACTGGGCCAGATTATGCAGTTTGATGTGTTTATTTCTAGGTGAGCAGTTTCAGGGATCTGTTAATGTTTCCTGGCTGGATTACGGAAACACTGAGTTTCCCCCTTTCCTGAACAGTTTGGTGTTCTTCCCCACTGGTCTCTTGCCGACGAGGATGACATAATCTGCCGTCGGGCCTGTTCCCTGGCAACCATCCCATTTGTTGGCTCTTTCCAGCTGAAAGCCAGTCTGAGTCACCCTGCACATTTCCAGTGTATCAAACAGACATAGGCTCGAGTTAATCTTGTTAGCACAATGAGGCAGTTTTCAAACATTGCAGCAAATCAAATCATCCCTAAGGACCAGGAAGGAGGAGAGGGCGGAGGGAGGGTGGGGGAGAGAGATGCAAAGGCTAACCATGAAAGGTGGAATAAGCACAGAGAGATCCCAGCTTCTACCTGGACAGCAGGCTCCTCCATCAAGGCACCGCTAGATCCTTCTTTTCCTGATGCCACCTCCCTTCCCACCAGTCCCTGTATCCATGCCATGCTCAGAGCAGAGGCAGCAATGGGCAGCAACAGTGAGAGAGCTCATCTATCTGCGCAGAAAGAAGCAGCTTTGATGGTTCCCCAGCGGATGTAATTGTGCTCATTACTGCCCATTTACATTTCATCACTCGATTATCGCAAATGCCTCATTACTGTTGATAAGGGTTTGCTGTTGAACTACTTGCTAACTATTCATTCCTGAGCTTTGCTGTCATCAGGCAGACCCATGTGAGAAAGGAGAGGACTGGGGAGGGCTGGGGGAGAGGGGGGAGCATTGAGAAGACATGAGGAGGGGGAGGAGAGACAGGAGGTGAGAAAGGTCTTCTATCAGATTTGATTAAAGGCTGTGATTTAAATCGATATTTAATAAAGTGGCTGCTGCCACATAACGCGTGCAATTCCCCATGCAGGCAGAATCATGAATCCAAGGGCCTTGCTGCCTGCTACATAACTCAATTGGGTTTTGTGCACTGGTCTGGCACCTGTGTCCCTGAGCACAGCGCCTCCGAGGTAATGGGTTTATGAGCCGATGAACAGAGCTGATAGGTTCTAAATGGATTAACTAGGTGTCTGTAGCCTAGTGATGAATACATCAGGAGAGGAGAAAAAAAATGGAGAGATAGAGAGAGAAAGGAAAAAGGGAAAAAAATTTGTCTGCATAAGCAGCAAGTGATAGAATGTGTTGACAGACACTGTGGCTGTTACGAACCCCACACAGTGAAACACTGCTCAGCCTCTGTCAGTCAAGTGCTCTCTGAATAGTGGGTGAAGGCAGTCGGCAGCAAGGCTTCACAAGCCTGCAGGTGACAGTTAGCGTCACCCTGCTGCTGCCCCAACACCTGCTGCAAAAGGCTAAAATGGAGCATGACTCACCTCACAGCTACGGCAGGTCTGGGATTTCCTCGAAGGCACTGCATATGCCGTTTTGGCTGGTGGGCCTGCCTTCCACTATGCCTCAAACACATGCTCCAGCCAACCTCGGTGTGTATTTATATCCCTGGGAGTGGATTATTGTTGCTCTTGTTGTGGTCTCGCAGTGGTTCCTCAAGCAGGGTTGGATTTCTGCAGTGCTGAGCCCTGCATACACACATCCACTGTAGGGCATTTCCTGCCCCTAAGTGTTTTTTAAGTGAATAAACCACAAGAGCCATGAAAGAAGTATTATTGTATTCCCAGATGGGAGACAGGAATTGATATGTTAAATAATTTGCCCAAGATTCCATATGAGAACTGGAAATTGAAGCCAAATCTCTTAA
The DNA here is from genome assembly GCF_048771995.1 of Taeniopygia guttata. Classification (NCBI taxonomy): domain Eukaryota; kingdom Metazoa; phylum Chordata; class Aves; order Passeriformes; family Estrildidae; genus Taeniopygia; species Taeniopygia guttata. The sequence continues at coordinate 64,864,002 of NC_133026.1, read as the reverse complement.
ATTCAGGCCTAATGCCCTAACTGTGGAGTCACCATTCCTCCTGTGGACAGGGCCGTGGAGTCTCACTGTCTATGACTGATCTACAGAATAGGTTGTAAGTGGAAAATAAAATCAGATACACCTTAATGATGACCTCTGCTTGCAGCCATTAAGCTACCAACAGTACAGTGTTAGGTTGGAGGATTTTGTGGGTTTATGACTTTTCTACCACCCCCGATATTGGATAAGAATATACATGTTTTGTAAGCACCATAATCTGCCACAGTGCTGAAAAAAAAAATTAAAAAGCCACATCATTACATGAAGACATTACACAGATAAATGAAGCAGTGTCTGTATCTGCTGTCACAGTTACACAGGAGTTAACCAGACTGGTTTGAAGCAGGCAGCTGGTTTTGAGAGTATGTTGCCTTTTTACTAAAAATTAAAATCTGAATACTTTTATTTGAAAAATAATTCCACAGTGCTCATGAGAGTTATATTTTGGATTTTTATCCCACCATTGTTCTTGCTGAGTGATTCTCCCCAAATAGATTACATTGCATATAATTTTCACCTCTTGCTGAGCTGCTGCAATGAATTATGGAATCCATTGGTTTCCCATGGGAAATGAAGTCAGAAATATCAGTACCCCAGATATTTCAAAATTGAAATCTTTAGTTAAAAGGGAAAAAAAAGTAAGAAAGGAACCTTTTGCAAGAAATAGCCGATTCTTCCCTTTTTTTTGTGAAAATTGAGTCATTTTTAACCGTAAATATGTTTAATGTAGAACAGGGAAGACATAGCAGATAGCTGCTTACTATGTTGTTGCACATAAACCACAATTTAAAGCCATTGTCTGATCATCTTAAGCCATGATTTCAAAAGCCTGCTCAGTCAGGGTGCATCCAGGAGAGTAAATTCTCTGAGGTATTTCTCTGCACCCACATTTACTGGTTGCTTTTTAAATTATTGTCCCAATTTTTATTAAGGCTATTTCTGAAAGGAAAAAAAAATGTAATGGAATGAGTTACTTGTTCTTTTTTCCCCTACAAAATAACTTGTACAACAAAATTGTATGCAATTAGAGTGGCTTGAATAATTCAGTATTATTCAGACCATGGGTTAACTATATCATGCCATCCCAGCTATAGCAGACTTCATTCAAAAGTATTATGAGAAGAAGCAGGTTTTTCTGGAAGAATGCATTTTGGAAAAGGAAAAGAAAGTTATGGACATGGAGACAAATACATCCATCAGCAAATGATGAGGTAAGAGTTGGTTCTGTGTAAGATAATGCAAAAAAGCTCCAATCTTAATGATTGTCTGACTCACTGAATTTGTACGGGATTACCTTCTCATTTTAAATTCACTGTATAATCCAGCCAGATCTCAGCCACATAGATATCTGAAGACTCTGGACACAAAAGTTCTTTCTGAATTCTGAAGTCTCTGATGTCTGTGATGATTAAAGATACAGTGAATGTCATGATTATACATACATAAGTTTACATTAAATGAAAAGGCATTGGTAACAACCAAAATTCATTTTATGATGTCTATGTGTCTTAACAGTTTCTTCCTGTTGGTTAGCTTCATCTTACAAAAAACAGATACGATTATAGGATTTTCCCCCTGAAATTTAAGAGAAAAAAAAAGTCAATCAACCACTGCAAACAAGAGTGTAACCTGCCAAAAGGAAAAGGTACTCTAATCTGAAAATACCAGTATGACAGACATCAAATACACCAATGGTTGACTCACCATGGAGGGATGTGTTGTGGTATGACATGACTATTGACAATTTTTAAATGAAATTTTCAATTCTGGTCAAATTCTGTTCGTTTTACTCAAAATTTTACTGTCCAATTGTTAATGTACTACCTCTTACCCATGAAAATTCCTGCTTTGTACTTGTCCAATTGAGTTGTGACTTAATTTCACAGATAGATCACTTGTTCCAGCCTTAAAAACATGAGTGTTGCCAACACTCCTGCCATCAGTTTCTCCATTGTATATAGCGTTAGAAAAATGTACGCACTTGGGTCAGTGTACTCAGCAGAGAGTAAGAAGAAAGAAAATGTAGATACTTCTATTTTGCTGATTAGGAAATATAATAACCAAAATAAAATAAGTAAACAAATCATGTATCATTCTAATCCCCAGTGCAATTTGGAAAATGTACAAATCTTCTTTTTTTTTAGTATTTTAGTGTCCGAGTGATTCCTTTTATTAAAAATATCAATTAAATATTCCTGCCCTGTCCCCTGACCTCTTCCCCCCTGCCTTCCCTCCAGAATAAAAAGACTATTACAGAGGAAGAGTAGTTGCCTTCTGGCATTAAGACATGGACTGTGTGCATCCATCTGTTCAATGGAAATCATAGACCCTTGAGTCACAGAAAATGGTGACGCAGAGTCAGAGATGACCTTCAGAGGCTCTCTGTCAAGACAGTTCTGACACTTTTGTTGGCGTTCGTGATCCTTGAAGATTCTTTGTCTTGCCTTCTGAAGTGCCTTAATTTTTGTCCTCTGGAAAACTGAGATCAGTCAGAAATTTCCTTCAAAGAGGTAGCATGCCATAGGGAGTCCTTTGATTGTGTTTAGTAAAGGCTCTCCTCCTTCTGTCGCTGCTCTCTGTGGTTGTCCCTCTGTGGAGAAGGTTTTTGGCGACCCTACAGCCATGATCCCTCCCACTTAGCCCTACAAAGTCCTCTCAGATGCTTTAACCAGAGCATCCACTTGCTCATCCATTCCCACAAGAAACATTAATGTCCTGTTTAACCTCAAAAAATATTAAGTATACATGTATGTAAGTATATTTGTGTTCTGAGGAGTGGCCCACAAGCAGTTTCTTCTGTTGTGAAATTTTGCACCACTGAGATATGCAAAGCTGCCCATAAAACAATTTAGGGTGCTGAGCACTCACAGCTTGTACATCCAGAAGAGCCATGAGAGTGTTCAGCTCGCCTGGGTCTTGGTCACAGGGGCATAACACAGGAAGGATTTAGTCATACCTCATCCAAGAAATATTTTGCAGATGCAGCTCAGTGAAGGCATCTGGACCAAGAAAGATAATTAAACCAGGACAGAAACAAAGACAAACTCCTTTCATAACCTAAAGAGAATTGGACCAATTGAGTCCCTTTGTTTGTATCAGCTAAACATTTGTGCTTGGAACTGCGATGGTTAGAATAAATATTTGGTGCCTACTTGGTAATATTCATGAAATGTATTTACATGTTTAGATTTTTCCAAATCTGCATACCTAAACTTTAAGCATATGTGCAATCAGCTTCACGTTTTCCAAACAAAAAAAGACCAAGAAAGGGGGGAAAAATAGCATCTGCTCCTCAGCTAATCAAACCACCCAGGGAGATTGTCAATAAACAGTGCAAGGACGGGGTCCTCCTGCCGTTCCTTATTTCCTACGTGTCATATTCCGTAATGGCACTTAACTGAAAGCAGATCATTGAGGACTGCTCACACGGGGTTGTTGCTTTTTGGTTTTTTATTCAAGAAAGGCCAAAATGTGGTTGAGTGGGAAGCACTGGAGAAACACTGGGGTGATGAGAAGAAAGTGTGAGAAGCAGCTTCCTGATCATCAATGTGACAGGAGGGTAAAGAGTTCCTCCAGGTGTGAGAGTCCCCTGCCACCACTGGAGAGATGCTGGTGGGGCTTAGGGAGCTGGAAAGGAAGGAATGAAATTAAGAATGGGAATCAGAGGGTGAGAGTATTTCACTTTTTTTGCCTTTGCTCCAAACCTTTCCACTCTTTTTTAGATGGCAATAAATAATTAATAAAATAACTTATTAATTTATTTTTAATGAAAAAAAATTACTTTTCTCCAAATCAAGTCTATTTTACGCATTGCATTGATAATTTTCTGGATAATTTTTGGTAAGCTTTTTAATCTTATTTTTTTCCCCCCCAATCTCCTGAGAAGGAGAAGTGGGAAAGGAATGCGTGGCTAAGGTCAACTTTCCACAGAAGGGAAGTCACAATAGCAATATATAAGAGTATTTTCCTGACAAAATAAATCATAAAATTTTTGACTGTCAGGAGGCAGTCTATATGACATAGTTTACAGTAAACAACTGGATCAAACCATCCAGTGTGTGTTCTGAGGAAAATGCCAGCTCTTCCTGGTGTGCCTAAGTATCCCTTATGAGGAGATACTGGCCATCTTATTTAATAGGTTTTTGAGCATGTTGAAAAAGAAAAGGTGATTTCTATCTGTGCTATTAGAGCAACGTTTTAAGTGTATGGAAAGCTGATACCTTGAATTGAAAAATATTATAGCTTACAATTTGCTTAATGTTACATGCTGCTTAGAAGTGTATCCTCCATGGGATAAGATAGAATAAGAAACATGCCAGTATAGGGAAAGGTGAGGAAAAAAGGGTGACAGCTGCTTTATCCATTAGTATTTCATACTCCCAACATTCAGTTTTGGGCTTTTGGCTTGCTTTTTTTTTCATTCTTCTTTTTCCCTGCCTTTATGTTTATTGAAGATAAGGCTCTCTCATATTTTTATACAATGCATAGCATACAAACATGTCAGCTTGTATGTTATGTTATGTTTTCCCCTTGACTGGTCAACACATGGTAGAGATGCTGTTACATTAAAAGAGGTAACTCTGAAAAGACTCAGCATAAATAGGATGGAAAGTGGTTGGGGTAGGAGTAATGGCTATTTTCCCAGTATAATTGTTGTAGGATCTCCCAGTCAGAAGAAAGCCTGTGCCAGAAAGGAAGTGGTGGCAGATAAAGAGCCAAAACCTGCTGACCATGGAGGTAAGGTGTTGCTTTCATTTCTTATTCCTGGGTTATATGCTGCCAAACCTGTGGCAGCAGCTCTATGTCACCATGGGCCAGTGCATGGCAGTATCACTGTGCCTTGGTAATCCCTTTTCCTTCAGATTAGGATGTGACATTCTGTGCTTTTTGACATGTGGGCTGCAATGGGGAGTTTGTGCCTAAACAACTTTTATTTTGGTGTCAAACCACCAGGTCACTCTTTCCTTGAGTTGCAATATTCTGTAACACATTGAGGAGGTTCCTGTAAGGTTGCCCCACACCCTCACCCTGGTTGTAAGCTGATCTTAAAGCAGTAGCCAAGATGTATAGAGAAATTACTTCAGATTTATTTACAGAGACTCATTTGTGTTGAACTAGCAGTTTTCTCTTGTGTCAGCAAGTCTCTATTGCATTTATTTGTTACTGTGACATTAGGCAAGAGTACAATCCTATTAAACCTGTACATTACATTTCACAGAATTGTAAGCCTTTTGTATTTCACAGAATGAGAAGAAATATGAATTCTTACTGCTGAAAATTCCTGATACAGCAGTCAAGACTAAAAATACTATCACTCTCAGAATAGAAGCCTGGTGGGTTTTTTTTAAAAACCTGTGTATTTTTAAATAATTTAATAACTAAAATAAAATTGACTGAGTTTTGCCACTTACCAGAATGATAAGGAAGATGCTTAGACTTCTATCAGTGAAGAATTGAGAGGAAAGTTATCACTCTGTTCTTTTCAGCTGACATCTTGCCTAGCAAGGAATTTGTTTGTTTTGGGTTTAGCCTCTGTTTTGCAGATAGACCACTGATGCAAGGTTTTAAAACTGAACTGTTAAAAACCTGAGTTTAAAATGGCAACTCTTCCTAAGCCCATGCTATGTAAGACCCTCTGAGCATTTAGATTGGTTACAGAAAGATGATGGCCCTGGGATTTCCCCACAGGTTCTCAGGGAACTTGAATTTGAGAAAGAGAAATGAGAACTTGAATTTGGCCAAAGACAAAAGTCTGCAGTACTGTTTCAGATTCTGGATGGGAAGCCAACAAATTCTAGTTCATTTCATGTTTATGTCACACCTTTGGTGTCACCTTGTACAAATCCTTGTGTCTCTACATCTGTTCTAGCTCCCATAAAAAGGAAATAATACCTCTTCCTCTTGGAGATGTTTTGTAAGGATATGTTTGTAAGGCGCTTCAATATTTTTGTGATCAATCCTATGGAATTTCTGGGGATGAAAAGTCTATTTGCAAAAAATTATAGGATCTGATTACAAGGTCTGTTCAAATATTTCTTTACTGGCTATTTTATTTGCTATGATATAAAATTTGTTGAAAATTTCACTCTGCCAACAATTTCTATGCTATTTGTAATACATAGCAGGGCAAAGTTAAGTTATGACGAATTTTGGGCTTTAAAAAGTGACTATTGTAAAGTTCTACTTGTACTTATAAATGTGAGATTATTTACAACAATGTGGATTTTCTGAGGCAAATTTTCCATGACACTGCACTGATTTACACCAGCTAGAGATCTGCTCTGTTTTGTCTATATTAATAATAATTTTACCTGAAGTTGCAGTAATTCTAAATGTTGACAGCAAGGCTATTTGTTTTCTGCCATGCACTTTTATCTAGCAATGCCTGAATATTTACATCTTTGTCTCAATTTTGTATCAAAATAACGTGACAAAATAGTGTTTAGTACAAAACTGTTGACTCAATTTAGTTATAATTTTCTTTTTTACGAGTAATTCAAAATAGTATTTAGTACAAAACTTTGACTCAGTTTAGCTATAATTTTCTTTTTTTATGAGTAATTCATTATGCAAATAGAAATGACTGAACATGTGCCCTATTATTAATTTTTATCCTTTTCAAATGTGCAGACAGTCTTGAATCTGAAATCCCATATGGAATAAATAGTTACATCAACACACATGTTATTTGCAAACCTACATGCTGTGAATCATATGTGCTAACATGGTAATTGTTTGAACAGTTGAGATATTGTATGACCTTCAAGATCTTAGCTGGTGAAAAGTTAGAGGTATGAGGAGTTCTGTGAGAGTTAAGCGAGGTTTATCAAAGTTCTATGCTGAAAAAATAAGATGACACATATTTTTACCTTTTGGTACTTCTTGATGTAATTTGCAATTTTTTTATTTGGCCAAATATTTGCATTAAAATGTACCTGCTATTTTGCTTCTAAGTGAAGATTTTTATCCATCCTAACTCTCTAATGCAATATAAAAAGACTGCGGTAATATCAAATTCTAGCTCTTGTGAATTTCCTAGGATTAAAGTTCCCCATGGAAGCATGAGTACAGAGGCCACCAGAAAGCAGGGCTGGGAAGAGACATGGGATCCTCAAGACTGGGACACTGGCAGGAAATTCTACGGAATTCCAGGAAATTCTGTGGCAGCCTGGTGAGACTGAGCTGAGGCACGCCTGAGACAACATAAAAAGACTTCTCTAAGGCAAAGACAGGATTTTGAAACTCTTAAGAAATCCAGTATCACCAAGGTCAAAAGGCAAATTTTTACCTGCTTTGTCCAGGGTGAGTGAAGAAGGAGAAGGCAGGGTTCACTGCTTATTCCAGAGTTCAGGCTGAGGTTTGAAAGTGTTTCCCATCCCAGCGTGATTTCAAAAAGTGAGTCATGGTTGCATGTGTACAGCATGAGACGCCTGAAAAATGCCAGCTCAAGCAAGACCCTGAGCGTTGTATCTCTTTAGTGTCAGTCATCTCAAGGTGGAGAAGAAACTTGGAGCTGGGAAAGTAGTCAGAGTTTCTGCTCCTGTTTGAAAGGGTAAAATTAGCAGTTTGCACTGGCTGTTTTTCTAATCCATTATATAAATATCAGGGCATCCCCAATTCCCTGTGCAATAACCCTGTTTTCATGCACAAGAATATCATATCTTGAAGGAGAACACATTTAACAACAGACACCACTGTAGGTTTGATATTATAAGGAAGTATTTTTAAAACTTCTTTCTGTAATAACTTTTTTTTTTTTTTTTTTTTTAGCTAAAGTCTATTTTACATTACAGTATTTTACCACAGGTGTCCTGGGTATTATTGCAATAAATATATGTGTGTTTGTGTATGAATACAGACTATTGTACAATTAGTCTAGGTTGAAAAATGTGAGGCTATATCACAGCAGTGTATTTTCCCTCCAGAGCAGTACCTTCTTTGTCAGCATTGGACATCATCTATAGATGGCAGCTTACAAGAATGAAACACCCTAATATGGCCCTTACTGAAGCGGATCTTTAATTTTTTAATTTTTTTTTCCATAAGTTATCATCATTAAGCATTTTCATTAGGACATGTAGAGGTCAAGTTCCTTGAATTGTGCTGATGTCAAGACGGGAAAATCTGGTGAAAGTTATATCTAACAAAAATGTATTCCTATTTATAACATTGGAAAAGAAAATCTCAAGTTTATAAGCAAAGATAGAGACCAGATTCAAAGTCATGTTTGGCTAATCTGTCATCTATCTCTCCCCACCAAAAGTGGTGACTTTTTTTTTTTTGTTTTTAATATTTTGACTCTGAGCTCCTTTCAAGAGATGTGTGGGTGTTTTTGTAAATATTGTAAATTAAATGCTGCATTTGATGATTACAGGATGCATTTTAACAAGAAAAAATACTTGAAAATCTGTGTACTGCTTTTCAAGGATAATCTTGTGTTTTCTAAAAAGTTAAATTCATTAGTAAATGCTGATGAAAAGACAAATATAATGCAAAGTATAGGGGGCCTTTTGTAGATTGAGATGGTTGTGCTTTAAGTCTTTTAACATAACTATTGTAACATTGTTTTGAAATGTTTTGCAGAATTTTGTAGCTGAGAGAGAAATAATCCAGAGCTCAGGGAAGACAGAAAACATCTTGTGGTACAGTATTGTAGGAAGGCAAATTAGTATATGTGAATGTTACAAAGTTCAGATAACAAGTGTTTTGTTTCCACTGATTAAAAATGGAATAGAAGAAGACTTTGCTAAGATTTATAAAATAAAAAGTGGCCTCTTAGTTTTTAATACAAAAACTTTTGTATAGAAGAAAGGTTAGTACTAAAAATACCTCAGAAATTTCTATCTGATCATTAGTAAGTTTTAGTCACCAGTAAGAGATCAGGTGTTGCTAATATTTTTTTATGCAAGAGCACTCAGAATCTGGCAATAATACTCCAGTTCAGAAACTACTTTTTGGTGACAGCTGGCAAACACCTTCTTTCTTAGTGTCAGTCCCAGTGATACATTTGGAACATATGCTGGAAGATGAAACAGATGTTGTGTGGACAGCTCAGAAAACTTTCAGTTTGTAATTTATTTTCCAAGATGAATTAAATTTGTTTGCTACATCAAAAAAATCACCAAAAAGAATATCATGAAAGACAAAAGGACTGGCCAACAATTGCAATTTGGAAACAGTGTAATTCCCCTGTGTGTTTGTTCCTTTAAGAATAACAGTGTTGTGTCAGCAGTCTCTAAGAAATCACTTTTCAGTTTCTGAGATGAATGATTCTAACTGACATAGTTCAAAAGAGAATGAACTATGTCAATAAATGGTGAGGTGGCATCAAAGAGGTCAAGAAGACTGCAAAGGTTTAAATTATCACCATTAAGTAACTCTCATGATGTAAAGAGCATTGTTTTTTCTTTGCAGCTTATTAGCATTCTCATTATTCTAAAAAAGCCAGGTAGAAATTTTGCAAATATTGACATATATTAGAATTCTTCAGAATTATTCCTGTTCCATAACTATCATGCTGTAGGGAAAGGATATAGCTGATAAATGGAATAGTTTCTGTGACACAGATAGCATATCTGTCACTCACATGTCACTCACTTGGGCCTGCACGAAGGTGATCAGAGAACTTCCCACACTTACCACCTTTGTCCAAAGATATTTCTTTTAAAAGCACTTTGTCATGTCTTTAAAGATCTATGTTAGTGGTTGTGGAAATCTAAATGAAGTCTCCTTCCTCTATTTATTTTAACCCAAAACACAGGCATATATATGTGTATATAAAAAATAAATATTATTAATTATAAAATAGTCTTTGTAAATGTGTTTCAAAGTTTAGATTTCCCAAATAAAACAATATTCCCAACAGCATTTTTCTCATTTAAAATTATTCATATGCATTCCCCAGAGTACTGGGAAAGCAGATAGCAGAGGCTTTTTATATACAGCGTATAATTGACAAAATCAGGTTCCCAGCATACAGATAAAAAGGTGTCCCATTTCTGCTGGATCCACTTTTTGAAAACCTGTGATGTGTTTTTTGATTCACTCACTGAGAGCTATGCTGAGAGAAGGGATGGGATAATTCTGGGGAGAGAAGAGACTTGTGTTTCAGGAAAAGTGATTGCCCAGTATCCAGAGATCATCTGGGAACAAAGTGAAGACAGTATGTGTGTGGTCCGAGGTCAGTGTCCCCACTGTTCAGTCTAGTCTGTCTCTCAATAATGAACTAATCATTCTGCAAGCTCTGCCTTTATAACAGAGCCAAGAATGGAGGGTGCTCATTTTAAACAAGCATCTCACTGATGCTCACATTTGCCCCCATTGAATTTCATGGATGCTAGATTATTGCCTCTGAAAATGCTGCCTTCTTTTTCTTACCAGCTCTTCCCCCTGAGAAGCAGGGAAGTAAAGGTCTTCTCCTGCCATGAGGAGGGAGAAGTCCTTTGCTGTGGAAACGTTGGCAGGTCCAGACCTTTAAGCTGGAGGAAGGTTTAGGTGGAGAACCTGGCATGCATGGTGCTGCAGACACCAGAGGCTCGTTCTGCCTCTGAAGCAACAGCCGCTGTACCTGGGGCTGAATCGGGGTATGCTATGTTTTAGCAGGGATATTCCTCAACTTGTAATCTTCTGACACTGTGTCTGTTGCTTTGCAGAAACAGTGGTCTGTGAGTAAAGTTATTTAACAGTTTCTGTCAAAAAATTTGGAACTTCAATAGTAATTTGGCTTAAGTAGTAGGGAGATATTTTTCTGGAAAATGTTTCAAGGCCAGGAGCTAATGTTATTTTAAAAATGTTGTTCTTCCTTAAGCAGCAATCTGAAGGGGTTAGGTTCAATTTTGAGCATTACTTCAGACAGTTTTCATAAACAGATTTTGAAAGATGGTGGCTGGACTGGTTTTGTTGGAAAATACTGTTTCCCTTTTGTGAAATTTTATTCTAAATTATTATTTGAGTAGGTGTATTGGAGCTTGTCATCCTAAATTCCTCGAACACATAGAAACCTTCCAGAATCAGAGAAGATAGCACATCTCTGTGTTTAATAGTCCTGACAGATTTTTTTTCTTCTTAGGTTCACTTCTAATTGTTCTTTTACCCCTTTTATTATTTCTGTCCTCAAAATTTCCTGTAGCAATAAGTTTCATATTTTAATTACATGTCAAATGAGAAAGTATTTACTTCTGTTAACTTTAAACAGGCTGTAATAATTTCATGTTCTTCAGAATGAGAAACAATTATAATTGTTACCTATTAATTCTCTCCATGCCATTTGTGGTATGCTTTACTTTTCTAATACCATAATTTATTTCTCTCTGAATCGGTAGAGTCATAATATGTACTAGGTCTCCTACACTGCTCATCAGTGGCTCATCAGTGGCATCATCTCTCTTTTTTTAGGAGACAGAATGCCACAGGGAAGTATTTTAAAATGATGCTTGTGTTGTCCTGGTCTGTGCTAAACTTGGAGCTCCGAGTGGGAACAACTCATCTGATTTCATGGGCTTTGATGCAGCCTAAGAGTAAGGATAGTTCTGTGTGTACTTTTCTCTTGCCTTTTAATTTTTAATGCATTAATGGAGTAGAATATTTTTGGTGTTCCAAGAAGAGTGCAGGCCTGATTCATACACACTTGTCTGAACAGTGTGTGGGCAGTCGCCTTCTGCAGTCACAGCAATTTTCCACCCAGCTTCAAGGGAACCCTGATGATGACCAGTTTGCAAAAATCTAGTGGTGAGTGTACATAGGGAAGTGTGAGTTTATATCAGATATTTTATGCCAGATTCTGCTTAGCTTTAAAATGATATCTCAGTAAAAGTGTGTAAAAGGAGGTAGAGATCAGTATTACAGAACAGTGAGAACCTTGAAGAGCTCTTCTGGTGCCATGTTTCACTATCCAACAGCTTGGCTAGAGGTCTATTTGGGTCAGGCTTCTTGCTGGAGTACCCAGGCTTCAGACACACTCCCCTGGTGAGCTGTATCCTGTGACAATTGGCATTAACCAGACTGCAAGAGCAAGTGTGAGCTGGCTGGTGAGCAGGAGGCTCCTATGGCAAGAGCAACTGCAAAAAAGGGAAGATACGTAAGATCTGGCAAATAGCGATTTCACTGCCATCACAGCCTTCTTCAGAGAAGAATTTCTGCTAGTTTTAAAGCAAAAAGTGATGTCTTTTTATTACAGCTGTAACTTTGAGACAGTAGGTGAAAATACTTGGAAGCTAAGAAAGTTGGATAAGGGTTTGTTCTTAATGGATGTTTTTATGAACTGTGTTCATAGAGGTGTTATTCTCTAGGTGTATGTCATTCAGTATCATCATATTAATATTATGATTCCTATGTTCAACTGAGCAAGAATTCACTGCATTTTCTGCTATGCACTTTCAGTGAAAAAGAAATATCAGTTCAAATGTTTTGGAGAGTTAGATATTATTTAATAAACTATACATGAATAATCATGTATTAAGGTCTTTTTCAGTCATCTGGAGGGACCAGAAGGAAAGAAGAAAGGGAAAAAAACTACTAAGGTGAAAAGTTGGGTGATAATTTTCATTTTACTTGAGGGGGGGAAATGCAGAACTTCATTGGAATCAGCATTTTCTGTCCTAAGGGTTAGGTTTTACTTGTGACAGGCCTTTTGTCTAGATCTACAGCAGGGAAATGGATCTAGTTCACTTGACCATAATAATTTTTAGGTAGACAGGAAAACATACTTGCCTAAGAACTCCGATTGGCTAAAGTGGTAAAGGATTAAGCCCATGGATTGAGAACAATACCTAAGATTATTTTTTCTAGAATTGTGGTTGTTTGTATGTTTGCATTGTATTTAATTTCTTCAGCCCACACAACAGACTAGACAGACAAAAGAAAAGTAGATCTGCAAGAATGCCACCGTCTACTGAAAAATACTGTAGGTCTGCCCTCTTCTGGGCAATAGGGTTCCAGAGTCTGCTCTGACAGTTTTTTGGTTTTCCTCATACTATTTCCTAGCCAACTGTGTAAGTTTTGTAGGTCTGTGAGCTGAGACAGCTCCTCATGCCTTCTTCTCCCTGTTATCTCAAACTGTGAGACAGTCCTCCTTGCACCTATTAGAAATTAACCGAAGTCAGGAATTAGGGATATGAGGTCATCATCTTGCTGGGAAAAGACAAACTCTGCCCTCCTTCATTGTGATCTCCTATAGAACTTGGAGTGCTCCTGAGGCAATGCTTTAAAATATGCTTACCATAGATCCCAGTCTCTCCATGTGTTGAATGTCCTGCCCAGTCTTGAATGTCATAATACAATGTCTTCTCACAGATAACGTAAATATCTGTCTTAAACCTGGATAAGAATAAAAGAATCATAAGGAAAAAGAAAATCCAAATAAGGAAATATCAACTTAAAGACTTAACATAAGGAAATAATCTCTCTAATTATGATATACAGTTTCACCAGGCTCATTCTGCATCCAGTAACCCAAAATGAGCATTTGCTCAGAGCCAGTAAAAGTTAACTCTTCCCATCCATTCCATGGGTAAGTGAATATGAAAGCATTTCACTGTCTAGTTCTTTTGGGATCTTCTATTCAGTCACATAACACATTTTGATTCTCAGTTGCAGCCATTTTAAATTCTCAGTGTTTTTGAAAACATAAAAGTGGGTGGGTTTTGTGAACATTTCACCAGGCTCTAGATCCACCTGGACCAAGTCACATTTGCAGGGCTTTGCAGTTGATTTAGGGTGCAGTCTGTACTGTGAAATGGCATGGCTGGCCTGCCTGGGTTTGCTTGGAGGGATATTGTTCAGGGCCTGATTGCTGGATTATCCCAGTGTCTGTGAGGGATGTTTGCCATTCCACATCACAGTCTGACATCTTATTATAATCTACCTTACTTCTGCATGCTTTGTGAAGACTTGGCAGTTTTCTTCTCACTTAGACAGTGTGTGTGTATCAAACCTCTGGCTGTGGATGAGAGTGCCTGGAATTAAGAGCATTCACACCCCTCATTTTCCTTTTGTGAAGCTCAGTTTACACGGTTTCTTTCCAAAAAGATAATTTGCATATTTCATCCATTGTTAGTAAACAGATTATAAGGCACTTGTTTGTGTGCTAAATCACAGCAAACTGCTTTGTGATTCTGATTCTCATCTCCCCTTCATTCTAACCTGGCTTAACTCCATTGATTTCAGTGGAATTACTGCTGATTTATGTTGTGAAAGTGAGGGGAGAATCCAACAAGCAAATTTCCCTTTTGCACATGAGCGTGCCAAAAGAAATCCTAATTTACCATTGTGGATCTCTTCCAATACGGTGCTGGCTTAATTTCTTTTGAATTACTTGGCTGGAATGTTGCTGCAGTGAATCAGGCCCAGGATTCATCTAATTATCTTTGTGTGCTCCTTTTTCCTCTTTTTTTTTTTCTCTATATTACCTCACATGAAGACTGAATTTACTCTCTGCTTTGCAGGTGACTTGCATATGACTCTATAAGGAAATGCATTTTTTGAAATCACAGGATCAGTTCAACAGAAAATGGCTAGCTACTAAAACTGGGAATTCCAACACAACAAATCTTTGTTTCTGGTTATGTCATACTATCTAAATAACCTGTAATTTCTCCCCAGCTTTTTACAGTAGTATCTCAGTATATACTATAATTATGGAACAATTTTGCTGTAGCATGACTTTGGTAGTGATGTGAAAATGCTGCTCTGCCTGTACTTTCATCTTGAGAAGGTATACATAACACAATATAGCTAAATGTGTGATAACTGCTTACTCACATGTAGCCGTATCCAGCAATAACTACACAGAACTTAGTTTTTAGCAGTCTTTTCTGGTTTTTGTAAGTATACATATTTGTAAATGCAGTCTGGAAATTAATATACCCATGATATATTTAAGAATGAAATACAATACAGGTGAATCCATATTTTAAAAATCCATGTGAAATATACATACAAACTGATAAATACCATAGTAAAATCAATATTAAAAACTAAGTGAAAGATTCATATATTATGAATCTTTGGCAGAAAGGAGAATTTTCTGTTTGTGTGAACAAATGATACAATTTCACATCATGCTGTTTGCACTTACTCTAGGCAACTTACAAACACAATATTAATGAGGAAAACCTTTTCCATGATCAGGTTTCTTGAGTAGTGGGTTTTGTACACTTCACAAATCAACAGGGCTTACACTCCTATATTACTGAAGTGCTTTGAAACATTTCTTTCCCACCTCTGTTTGCTGTACACTCTACATGCATAAGATTAAAATCAGCTTGATGGCTGTATTACTGCAGCTGATTAGGTGGAAAGCAGACAATCTCCTGTAAAAGCCTCCCTCAAATTCTTCTCTTCTAAGAGAATCCATGTGGAGAGGAGAGGAAAACACTGGCTGAGAAGCAGTAATGATGGGTGTTCTCACTACACCGCAGTTAAAATCACCTGTGCATGAGGTAAAATTTTGCTCCACACTGCTCTACTGCTACCCTGGAGTGGCTCTTGGGGCAGTTATCTGCATCCACGATTAAAGCATGGATTTCACAAGCAGTAGCTCCTTAGGTCCCTCCTTCCTGTGACAAAGGACTAGCTGAAGCTTCAATTAAAATGAAACCTTGTTAACTTGGTTGTTACTGCACATACAGTAGTGATTAGAGGAAAATCTGGAAGCACGGAAAGTCTAAGAGCACATTCACACACAAGAAAAAGAAAAAACGAGATTACTTGAATCTTTCACAAATAAACCATCAAGGTATCAGTTCCACAGAACGCCGATGTTAACATTATTACAATGGAAAATAATTAAACTAGAATGATTTGAAAATAGCACTAACAATTTTGCCCAAACACTGCCTAGTAACTAATGACAATTATTGCCATGTCTTAGTCAAGCTCCACACAACAGAGCTATTGAAAAATAACTTTCCTGCAGCCCACTGTAAGAACAACTATTTTAAGTTCCCCACACACAGAAGATGGCAATATGATCATCTTTAATGCAAGTTTTGAATCTATAATTTCATATGCTAAGTGGGGAGAATAAAGATATAATTGAAATGTTAAATGTTTTTAAGCATTTCTTAATTTAGCATGTCAGCATGTCAACAGCACTTTAAATACTGAATTGCATTTTCAAAGAAGCAGTAATGTGGTTTGTTGAGTTACACCCAATTTTGTACATTAATATTTTCTCCCTCATGCACCCATAAACATATCTGAATTTAAACATGCAAACTGTGTTTGTGCAGAAATGTGGATGGATGGATGGATGGATGGATGGATGGATGGATGGATGGATGGATGGATGGATGGATGGATATCTGCCTTACTTAGTGGTCTGTATAAATAGTATGTTTGTAAAAGGAGTGGAGGAACACAATTAAAGAGTCAATTGTTCCTAAAGAAAATAAATGCTTTCTGGTAGACTTACAGTGTCAGCTGCCAGTTGTTACCTGTATGTGTCTGTTGTTAACTGTATGTGTGCAATGTCTGAAAAATAATAATAATTTTAAAAAAGAGAAGTAATATCTTAGTAACAATTGGAAAAGTCTGGTCTGTCTTTTGCGTCATTCCTGGAAGGTGCAGGGCAATATTCAATTTCCCTGTTTCATGACAGCATCTGCCACATTATGGGAGTGGACCATCAGTGAATACAGAGGATAAGCAAGACGGAGCCCAAGAGAAATGAAATTGGTCTAATGCCAGTGTTGCAATGATTGAAAGGAATGAGCTACCGTGCAAATAACAAAACAAATTCTGGGAGCTGCCATGGGACAACATGGAAAGCTGGAGGGTCATCTTATTTACTCCCTCTTTACTATCAGAATTAATGGTATAGATTACAGACCAGGCTGTTTGTTAAACATGGTCACTTTCTGCTTGATGTATTTACTAGCAGGATTATCAAATAACATTGTCCCCTAAATTGTTCAATCTACCCCTTGTTCTCCCTCTGTTCCAAGACCAGTCATAATCAATCAGGCCATTAAATGCAAGAATCTTTTCTCACAGCACCCAAGGCTTTATGGATCTTTTCACAAAGGAGAACAAAGCATGCAACAGTGACTATGAAACAAACAACACGCAGAGCAGTAAATAGGCAGTGGCACAGCAGGATATTCGTACCACCAACCTCAGTCACCTGCTAAGTTAGATTGTGAGGAGTCTCATGCTCTTTGTGTAGTCAGTGAGGAGGGAGAGCTCTTCTGTGAGAAAATTCAGAGGAGCAAAGCAATTCATCTGCTGCATTGCTTGTGCTAGATAATTTGATGTGGGTATTATGGATACTTACTATAATGTAGTAATAGGAAAACAACTGCTGCAATGACTGGAATGGGCATCACAGCCCCACATCCAATTGCTTCCTTTCTAGATTGTGGGAGAAATATATTCAAACTCAGAGTTGTCCTAGCTAGAGGAAAAAGCTCTGGAAAAAGCCTCCTTGCCAATCCTTGCCAATGCTGTTGTGGATTCAAAAATTATGGGCAAGCACAAGGAATCCTCAAATTGTCTGTGAACATTATTTCTATGTCGAAGAGAAAACATGTCCAAAGGAAGTAATGGTGTTATAACCAGAGCTCTGTGATAGCTCTAAGAGCCCAGATTTCATACTACAAAGCTAAAATATCTTCGCAGTTTGGGTTATTAGTTTATGTTAAAGTGAAACAGAAGGAGCCAAGTCTATGTTGGAGCAAAAAGAGAGATATTCTGTGTGCTTGTTAGTCCTGTCTTGCAGCAACATTCCAATATTATGCAAGGAAAAGGAAGGAATAAGGTCCCTGGAAGGGCAAGACTGTAGGAGTACAGTTGCTGCTCATAAAATTCCAGCACTCACACTTGGAATGTCAGCTAAGTGAGGATATCTAAAATGAGTGGATAAACTGCAGATGGTGTTTCAAGAAAGAAGAGTCTAGTTTGAGAATACAGTAAGAATTAGATAAAGAGCAGATTCAGTTCTCATTGTTGATAACTAATACTGGTAATAATCTAGTGTGAATCTATGTGAGTGCCTATTTCTGCCAACCCTGCTTCCCATCCAGGCCACAATACTGGCCAGTGCTTTAATGGCACAATCTGGCCCAAGATGGGCATTGATTCAAAACAGCCAACTCAGAAATGAAATACATGGAAAGGGAAAAAGCAAAACAAAACTCCATGTGAAAGGAAAAAGATCTAAACAACTGATGGTCTTTCTGATCCCTGAATGGATGCCAGTTTTCCTGAGGCAGTGAAATGGACAACAGATAATTCCAAACTTTGAAAGGCATCCATATCACCACTCAGTCAGGCAAGGGAAAAAGAAACAGCATATTAAAAAAAAAAAAAAAAAGATAGGAGAGTTAAAAAAAATAGCCTAGTTCTCTGTCAACAGCCTTTATAAAAATGTCTCTTAAAAAATGGATCTCAGGATGGATTTCCATTCAGTCTGCCAAAGCCACATTTACCCATCAGGTCTGTTCCCTGCTCAAGCCAAGTTTACCATCTCACAGCAATTCTCATGACTCAGGAAGCCAACAGGGATGACTAATGAAATTGCACTTCCATGAACTATGGCAACAAGCATGTGGGGCACACTCCACAGAGGAACAAGTAGGAAATTCATACATGGCCACTTTGTGTTTGCTCGCTTGGGGGGGGGAACAGGCCCAATCATCCACATGCACAGAGGGAGCAAGCAAGCTTTCCAGATCAACTGGCTCCTTCATGAGAGCAGGACACGAGCCAGACATGTCACTCTCACTTTCTGCCTCTTTTATCTCTTGCCACAACTAGGGACTGCAGAGAGGAGATTGCTCTGGCTGGAAGCGAAGGGACACAGGTGGTATCAGCAGCTGCAAGCTCTTTAGCTCTCGTTGGCTCCACTTATTAGAACATGCATTGTATGTTTAATACATCACCTCCCGTGGTGTGGGAGCCAGAGCTGGAGGCTGGGGGTGCTGCACCGCGGTCTCTTGTATTGCTGGGGAGGGAAGGCAAGGTGGAGGCTGTTCCTAGTTAGAGATAATTAGAAGCTAGGGCTCCTGAAGAGAATTTGGTAACTCCACAAGAAAACCAGCTGTCCTTGATTACAGTGATATATTAGTCACTCTACAGTTGCTGTGCCAGTCAGCATTTTGCATACAGCAAATAAATGCAGAGATATTTTCTAGGCAGAAATATGTGGGGACAAAGTTCTCTGCATGGCTTACCTCTGAGATGGACTGATTTGTTTGTTTATTTGTTTTTATATTGCTAGCTATAAAGAACAAAGGATTTGGGGAGGTCTGAGCCAGGTATCTTCCTTTTATTTAGTTTCTAAATCTAAGGATCACCATATTTTTAGTCTTGCCAAACTCCCTCTGTGCTGTTCACCTATAGCACACATGGGGGAGGTTCTACCATGAGCAGTATGATTTGAATCAGTTTAAATTACCACACGCTCTGATAACTGAGTAAAATTTTATGAACCACTATTGACACTCATGGGAAACTATTTTCCATGGTGCTTATTTTCAGAAATATTATCTGAGAAAAATTGTTTGCTTCTTATAGTCTTAATTTTATAAAGTAATTGGTCATTATGTGTTAATTTTACTCAAGGTTTTAAAATAAAAATCTGGGTAACTACAGGTCTAGCACTTCTGGGTATGAAAGTTACTGGAATGTGTTTTCAGCTAAAATAACAAAAAAGTGTGGAAAAAAATGGGTGAAAGGGGAGCAAAATGCAGCACAGGTCATCAAAGCTGATTGTTACCACACGCAACTGATGCTACTTCTTCGTAAGATTTTCTTAGACAAATGAAGTGCAGAAGATTTGTGGACTTGTGTACCAAAGGGGTGGAAAATTACCAAGGCATAAAGGGATGATTTGGTCAAGAGCTTTGAGGTGGGGCAGAATAAGTTAAAGGGCACATTACAGTATTTTGTGCTGAAAGAGTCGGTATTGCAGTTACAGGTTCCTGCAGGCTCAGTCTTATGACGGGTTTTACTTAATACTTGCATGACTGACCATGTCCTATAAAGCAAGAGAGTGCTAATGAAATTTGTTGAGGTTTTCCCAATCTTGGGAAACCTTGGCTGCAGAAATATATAGCATATATACCAGAAAGGCACTATGGATGGGAGCCTTAATCAATGGAGGGAGAATGCTACAGAAGATGTGAGCATGAAGTGCTCGGTCACTTACTATGAGGCAACAACAGTTTCAGGTTCTTTTTGTTAAAGCTTCTTACCTGGAAATAACAGAAGGGAAAGAATTGGGTGTGCAATCAGCCAAGCATATCCATGGCTGAGACCCATCAGGCTGATCCCATGGAAGAGGCAAATGCAGGCCTGGGATGTATTGACAATTAATAAAATCCAGAGTTCTCAATAGAAAATACATACCTGTGTCAAATAGCTGAAAATAATTCTGATCTATAGAAACACGTTAAGTTTTGCTGACAAGATGAAATGGCAGCTAAGTTTCTGAAATGCTTGAAAACTGGTATTCAAGTACATCTCAAAATAATCACAATTTATTTGGCTCATTCTCCAGATTGCCAGATTTTACTCATACTTTTGCTGTTCTGTTAAACCTAAGTATAGTCTTAAGCCCTTCTTCACCTATGTTGCAGAATGACTATGAGATTTCCTCAAATTTCTGACCCACTCCCTTCCCAAGCTCTTTGTGTGTCTAACTGGCTGTGATGGGAAGCAGAACAGTTGCAAGGAGGGAAGACACTCACAGAGGACGAAAAGAAACTGCAAATGCAATCAAAGTCTTGATGGGGACTGGAAGAGTTTCTGCAGTACCACAATACTTACCTGCCACATACACAAGACAACACACATCCCCTGAGCTGCTTTAGTCTCCCCATGCCTTCCACTCCTAATAAGCTGTATAGTCCTGAAGCAATTTTGTTTTATTTTTGAATGTAATGTTCAATTGTGTAATTCACTTTGGCATAGTTAACAGTCCTGACATCGAATGAATGTCTTTCTTTAGGAGACGTTGATGAAACAGTATTTGAAAACTTACAGTTTACCCTAAGTGGTCACCATTAGGATCTACCCTGATATCAGAGTACTTTTACTACATTGTGATATCTTCAGCAAAGTATTTTCCTAGTTCACTATACTCTGAAGTTTATTAAAATATATGCTAGTGTACTCTAAGTCCAGTAGAAAAAAACAAACCCTCCTGTACAAAAACTACACCCAGCTTATTTGACTCACTAATAGGGTTTTTTTTGGTGCTGTTTTGTTTAGTATTGTTAGCATCCTGGCCTAGAAGATAAAAATGCCATTTACTAACCAGATTTTCCATTACCTCTGTTAGCAGCCCCCCAACATGAAACTACAATGGAAAAAAAGGAAGCATAAAATACTCTAACTTCTTACCCGATGTCAGTGGATCATACAGTCTTTAGAACTAAGATTTCCATGTGCAGATTAACATTTCCTGAGACATTAAGTCAAGTAATTATGAACACAGCTTGATTACTACATGTAATCAAAGCCAGGGTTGCTGTTTTGGACCAGTTTTTTCCAGCCAGAGTAAACACTGTTATTACCAACTCTTGCTTTTCCTGGGTTTCATCTTGTTTACAGGCTGGAAAAACAGAAATGTCATAAGTAACTGAGGGAAAACTAGGCTAAGTAGAAACTTGTCATGGATTTGGCCTCATTTCACTCACACCCTTTCCCAATACTGCAAATAGACTCCTGAGAGCAAGCATCAATGCCATGCAAATCTAATTGGAAAAGTAATAAACAGAAACCTACTTGGATGTTTTTCTTGCTGCTTATAACCCAGGAAGCCACCTAGAAATTTAATCCATTTCACTGAGTCTGCTGACATGTTGACAAATAGGAAATTAGGAAAAATATAAGTAAAATCATGTACTTTCTGGTGCCCCTGACATTTGTATTTCCTGTCATATACTGTAGTCATTAGAGAACATTAACTTGTATCTGTCTGCAACTTCTCCGCATTTCCTTGTGTCCTATTCCTGTGCTATTTTATTCCTATGAAAGATAAAAAATTAACAGTCTGTAGATCAAGTAATTATAATCGTGAGGCCACAGGTTGATAGGGCCTATGGAGAAATGTCTACCTTTAAAAATGTAAGTATAATTACTACATTATGTCTTGGAATAAATGGGAGAGAGGGGGAGCTGCGGACTTCTGTCAGGGTTGTTGAATCAAAATGCGGAGGGAAGGAAACATCACTGGCAAAGGCAGAGACTAGGCAAAAAAATGAAGGTTTAAAATAACTCTGGGGCAGATCCTTGACAGTTTTCATTCATTACCTACCTCCTTTAATATTCCTGATAGCATTTCTGTTTTGTGCAGTTCTGTAAGGTGTACCAGCCTAACTGATTTTGCATCTCCAAGGCACATTATCTGTGCCACTCATGTAATAGTGCAGCATCATGCTCACAAATACAAATAAATATGCACTGGGAGGAAAACTTGTCTCTCCCACCCCTCTACTCCACAGCTGTCTGGAACCACTCCAGACCTCAGAAAGAGACTTTTGATCCTGAAAAGTCCAGTCTGTCAAAGAAAAGATGGTTGGTTTTCTTTCCCCTGTAGATATAATTGTCCATCCTAACTTTCCTATTTTTCTCTTTTCTCCAGGAAGATATTGAGGAAATTTTACATGAAAGTGGTCTTTTGGGGAATCAACACTTGTTTTGTTCTCCTCCTGGGGGGTTGACTTCCTTGAATGTGACTTGATCCCAAGAGGTGACTGCAGATTGAGCAAGTAAAATGCATACAGAGGTTTCCTCTCCATAGATGATGGTGCAGTTAGGAATTTGCTAAAAGGAAGCTGACTGATCTGTTGCCATTTTTTCAGGCTTTAAATGAACCTTTTGGAAACCTGCACCTTTGCAAAGGCATCCTTACTTGAAAATGACTCCTATGACATCTGCTGCATTGTATGCCAGCTTGGAAGCAAGGAAGCGAGGAAGACCAAGCAGGGTGGGAAGAAGGGAGACAGTGAGCAAATGAAGAAAAGGGCAAACTTGGAGTAATACCCACAGAAAAGAGTGCAACTCCTACATCATGGCAGGAAGATGGTTAACCCATGGGTTGAATGTATAAAAGCACCATAATTTGGGAAATAAAATGGCGCTAGCTGATGGAAGTAGGGAAGAGAATTTGCACGATGTCATGCTAGAAATAATTTCTGCTGCTTTTAATTTCATTACTCCTCTTCCCTTTCTTACTTGCTGGGCAGCTTTAGACAAGGCTTGTAACACACCAAGGCCTCTGTTTACTCATTAGTGAGTGTGTACAGTAATAGTACCTACCACAAGGTTAAATGATTGAAGCTTAATTAATGCTTTCTTGTACAATATCTGTTGAAAGATAATGCACTACTGCAATACTACTGTATTATTACAGTTTCTAAATTTTATTATGGCTTCCCAACCTTTGTTGTCAGCATGATGTCTTAATATTTATTTCACAAAAGCAATTGAGAACTCTTTCAAAATGGGGGGAGGAAAGGGAAAGTCATGTAGCAATAGGGAGGCAGTAGGACTATGTTAGAAACACTTACCTGTGGTGAATCCCAGCCATATATGGAGCCTTTCAATGTGGGGTCTCTATGGCATGTGAACAGTACACAGTTGCTAGAGATAAGGAAGGATTTGTCTCACTGTTCTGCTGACTTTTGCAAACACAAGGCCACAGAGTGAGCCGTAAATTAAAATCTCAGCTTTGTCTTGGATGTAGATGCTCAAAATAAAGTCTGCCTTTTGATACTCCTAAACATCCCAGTCAGTATTATGAATCATTACATAGAATAGAGAGCAGACCAATACATACATCTATGAAATATGTGAAGGAGAAAACAAAGGATGTTGCTAGTGGCTGGACTTTGTAGCTGCATGAAATTTTGGGGCAGCGTAAGTCTAAGGGCATTTATTTTAAAATCTGGAAAACCCTCTGGGTTTTGCCCACATGATCATTTCCTTTCCTGATAGGATTGTAGACTTGCCAATTCTGGATCAGCTAAATCTGGGCTTGACCAAGCCTTTCATTGCCAGAAGCCCTTTTCCTGGCAGCATCACACCCCTTTGCTTCTGCCCTCAGGTGAAAAGGCCCTTTGCTCCAGCAGGAATGGAACCATGGCCTCAGTGCAATGAGTGCTGGTGGATGCCAGAGATTTGTCTTCTGCAACTGTGTTTGTGGAGAAAAGTGTCCAAAAATCTCACTGTTTGCTCACATCTGTGTTTGAGCACAGCAGTTCTGTGGCCTGTCTGGCACCTGCAGGACAGCAAATGGCAAGTTAATGAGTTTGCAATCAGAAGGATGCACCACAAAAAGAGGAAATGAAATGGGCAAGTGAAATCCTTCTTGCTCTGTTTGGATTAATAAAATTAAATAATTGCTTGAAATCAAGTGTGAAGCTGTGAAGGAATATCATTATTCTATTAACAGTATTAATATTTATTTATTCTAGAAGGTAACTCTGTCTTAGAAATTAGATGGTTTGAATTGGACTGGAAGATTTTTCTTTCTAATTTCAGGGTAAGTTTGAAAGAAATTAGGCCTCCACATTTTGGAGAGCATTCTGCCACCAGCAGGAGTAAGATAAATTAAACAGGAATCTCTTATCTTGGACCTGTGACTTCTGGAATATTTTTGAAAACTCTTCCTGGCTACAGATGATATAAGAGTGAAAAATTGAGTATGATTTTTCAGTCCTCATTTGAATTTGCATTGTGCAAGCATCTTCCTTTAGACTGCAAACTCTGCAAACTTCATATAAAGTAAATGAGAGGGAGTAAACAGGGGAACACGACAGTGCCATTTTCCCAAGATCAGAATATAAGTTAACATAAATGCATTGCTGCCATTTCTCTCTTTATAGACCATAGCAATAAACCCCCCTTCAATTTCCACAGATAACCTAACTACTCAACTTTCTTATGGTTATTTCACGATTAAGACACTGATCTGAGATATGGGAGATCTATGTCAAATTTCTGGCCTTGCAATAGATTCCTGTGTGACCTGGGGCAAAGCAATTAATATTTCTGTTATTTCACTCCCTGACTGTAAAACAAAGATGGTATTGCTTTTGCCTGTCTACAGGAGTACATACAAGCACCAGCAACGTAAAATTTTAGAAGGAAAATAATTCTCTTTTTCCTGCTTTTCATCTTCTAACCCTTTAGTGTTAGTACAAGTGTTTGTAGGATACAGTGGGTGGGAAAAAGAAGAGTTCATGGGCCTTTAACCTGTATCAGATCAGTAAAATTGGTGGATACTGAACTGAAGAGATAGTGTTGGGGACCTGGGGTGAATCAAGAAATCTTCAGCCGAGCACCTTTCCTGAGAAAAAGCTAAATGGAATTGTACCCCATTTTCTAGCTGCACATGAGCCCCACCAGCACAGTTGTTGTTTAAAGCACCATAGCTAGACAGCCAAATTGCTATTGGAATCAAATTGTGATAGACTTTAGAAATGAAAGCATTTGTTAAATTACTATTGTCCTGAACAGCTACTTTAGAATTGGATATGTTGATCAAAGAAAATATCTCTGTTTTCCACTTGG
Organism: Taeniopygia guttata; assembly: GCF_048771995.1. Classification (NCBI taxonomy): domain Eukaryota; kingdom Metazoa; phylum Chordata; class Aves; order Passeriformes; family Estrildidae; genus Taeniopygia; species Taeniopygia guttata. Next base: position 64,838,445 of record NC_133026.1, on the reverse strand, counting down.
GACAGTGAGTACAGGCTAATGAAGTAATTTGTTGACAGTTGAAACGGTGTCAACACTAAGAACCAAATTCAGTTCCCTGCAATCCCTGCTTAGTGTTTTTCTCGAGGGGCTCTCTTTCCTCCCCACCAGCTCGAAGATTGTGCACATAAATTAAATGGATTCAAACTGTACCTTTAGTGGAAATAGCAAGTGTTTCTGCCAGGAAAATATTAATCTCCAGGGAATAAGTTTTGGACAGGGCTTCATAGCATAGCACGTATGCAAATACTAGTCCAAGTATATGAGGTTGTAAAGCAGAGGAAATAAATATTTCCTGCCCCAGAAAAAAGAGGCATTCCCATTCTGCAGACCAGTACTGCAACTTCCAAAAAGAGGGTAACAGCCAGAAGTGAACGTTTGTGGGTTAAGTGGTCAACAGCATCCCCCACCCAAGGGCTCTGCAAACCGGGTACCTCTGCCCACATCCCTTCATGTAACAGTCCCTCTTGTTGCCCTGCTGAAAGAAGCCCCGAGGTTTTAACAGCAAAGAGATGTCACAACTTCCTGTGGGCTTCCCTTGGTGCCTGCAGCTTCATGTTGGTCCAGGCACCAATTGTATGATCTTGCAGCACTGAGAGGACCTGCCCTTCTCCCACTTGAGTGTGGCAGGCTGCAGAGCCCTACTGGGCCCAGCTGGGAATCTGAGGAGCTGGAACAGACACCCCACCTCAGACAGGCATGCAAAGTGTGTGGCTCTGCCCTTCACCATTTGTAATTGAAGAAATGGCTTTGTCAGTTGATTTCTGGAATAATTACAGAGCAAGGGCACGGCACCTTCTCCTCCTGTGGAACTCTACAATCTACCTGCAGCATTAGTATCTGTGTATGGTTGATTGCTCTCTGCTGGGGCAATCATCTTGCTTTAATTTAGGACACTAATGATATCATAAGATAGTTTGATGACAGTGTAATTCTTTCGATGTTTGTTGTTAGTGGTTATAACAGCTGCTTTGGATACTATAAAACACAGTATTTCATGTCCTCTAAGGGAGTGGAAAGGGGAAGAAAGAAGGTGGTAGCAGGGAGACAGGCAGAGGAGGAGGGAGAGAAGGAAAGGGAAGTCATTCAGCGCTTGCCTGATCTGCTATTCGGAGTGAATGATAATTTTTTAGTACAGCAAAACTGGCAGCAATGCTTTTGCTATCAGGGTTTTTACCGTGCTTCTCTGCTTATCTCTCAGCATGACCACTGAAATCTGTGAGATCACACTACGAGCCATGGTATCCTGTCAGGTTTGAAATTATTTCCGACAGGCTACAAAAACAATTGGGCCCTCACTTTGGCTGCTTTTACACTAGTTGAAGTCTAATTTATAAGATAGATCATTCGCTCTACTGGTTCTGTCCTTGATACTTTTCAAGCAATGGCTGGTGTTGGTGACTTTTGTTTTGTGATTCTTACATCTTCTGTAGGGTTTTTATAATTTGCTTTGGTTTTTGGGTCATTTCTTTTTGTTTTTCCAGCTCATATCCGTATTTTATAGGCACAACTTCTTTATCCAAATGCATTATTTCCCTGCAAGTAGCTACTTCACTGTTCATATCAGCTGTGACCTTCATAATACATCACAGTCTGCCTGAGCTGAGATTTCTTTAATACTCTCTAGAAAGCTCTCCAGTTATATTTTAATAGTATTTGTTCTACCTTTGTGTACGAAATGGGAGAAAGCTTATTTTCCCTTTAGACCACAGGGCAATGCACAATTACTACAAGGGACTGCTAAAGAATTAAATAATAATAATTTAAAGCTACAGTTTTGCTGAGCTCTATTGGACCTTCCTAGTGATAAGCCCTCTCTTTGTTATGTAAAATTGAGTATTAAATTGAAACCATACTTTATTTATAGAGAAATACACAGTGAGACTGGGCTTAAATAAACTAACTGGGCTACTCAGTTCCCACCAAAATGCCTTTGAAAATCTCACCTCTGTGGGATTGACTATAAGAATTAACTATTCTTTTTGATCCTTTTGTCTCTAGCATAGAACACAGTGAAATAAAATTTCAGTAAAATATGAAAAGTTAAGAATTGCACCTCATCTATGCTCCTCTGTGAATTGAAACCAGGTTATATTTTTATGACTATTGAAATGTTTATGACTATTGAAATTTATGACTATTGAAATATTTAAAAATATTGTGTGCAATATTGTTTTTCTGGAGACATGAATATTTAGCATGTGAGATAGTCGGGGAATGGTACCAATGTAAATAAAACAACTTTGTTCCTCTTCTACTTTTACTACAACACCTTTAGTCTTCTACTTTCTTAAAATTCAATGTTCCTTTGAAAGTCCATGAATTCTTTATACATTACATTTTTCAAAAATTGTGCATTAATTCCATCACAAGGGCTTCTGATCCTGCAGCACTGAGCCCCATGTTTAAATGAAACACCCCAGCAGACTTCATGCAGCTCTTAGAAAAGCTCAGTAAAAGGAGCACTGTGGTCAAACTCAGAAGGAGAAGGTTTCATCCTTTACCTATATTTGCCTTGTGGCTTTCTGGGGCAAAGGACTCAGCTCCACAAAATGCCTTGTTGTGTTTGATGGATTACCGCTGTAGCCTGATGCTGTTCTCAAGTTTCTGTTTCACCATCCACTAAGCAAGGTCTGTGTTTCCTAGCATTTTGGTGAAGTGCATGGACAGGTTTTTGATGAAAAGCATCCCATAGCATGTAGCTATTATTAAATGCTGGCCAGATCAGTGCACACTTTATAAAGCATTTTTAGCCAGGCTCTAAAATCAATGAGAAGGCATGGCAATTTCATCTGTGGATTTCATCTGTGCTAAAGAACTCTCCATAACATGGTGATCATTTTTAGGGCTTCATGGGGGAAAACCCAAAGCACAGAAGATGCCATGAAGATGCCATTTGTTATTTTTGCAAACATGATACAGATACACCATGCTAAGACCATTCCTCTCAACAGCAAAACTGTTCAGCTCAAGAAATGTGAAATTTCTGTTTCTACACTTCTCTTCCTATGTTCTTTTTGACTGATTCCAAGGTGACAGGTGACTGGGTGGCAGAATGTGTGATGGATAGCTTGATTATTTTAACAATTAAATATGTAATGAAGAGCTGGAAAGGTTCCATGTAAGTCTCATTTTCACCCTGGTTAAATATGGTGTGCATAATTAATTTTCAAATATGAAAGGGCTCCAGCAAGAAAAGAAATGAAAGAAAGTTGAAGAGATGGTGAATATTTTATCAAACGTCACTCATTCAAAACTCATTAATATACATAGTCCAGGAGTAACCATCTCTTATGAAGTTAAATGTAGCAGTGCTTATTTTCTTGGCAGATTATCCAGTTTATTGTTGAACTTAATGTCTTAAATCCATGGACCAAACCCAAGCTTGTGTGCCTCTCAGAGAGGCCACCAGGAGGTAAAAAGTCATGGCTTTCTGTGGGGAGGTCAGAGGTAGCGCAAATTTAAAAGAATGGAGACTTTGTCTTTTTGGTCAATACATAAGTTTCTTTAAAAGTAAAGCCAAATGAGCCACTTTTCCTCATCCACAAGGGATTAATCTTTACCTAGAGCCATCTCAGAGCTCTGACCTAAGAAAAAGAACGTCTTCAGTGCTCAGTGAATGAAACAGACGTGCTTGGGAAGATTTCGACCCACCTGTGCCAGTCATGTATCTTATGCAGAGACACCGGTAAACCTCCTTCTCTCTCTGTGATCAAACCTCATTCTCCCTCTGTAACCAAACCTTCTCCTTCTGTAACCAAACTTCCTTCTCCCTCTGTAACCTAACTTCCTTCTCCCTCTGTGATCAAACCTCCTTCTCCCTCTGTGATCAAACCTCCTTCTCCCTCTGTGATCAAACCTCCTTCTCCCTCTGTGATCAAACCTCCTTCTCCTTCTGTAACCAAACCTCCTTCTCCTTCTGTAACCAATCCTCCTTCTCCCTCTGTAACCTAACTTCCTTCTCCCTCTGTGATCAAACCTCCTTCTCCCTCTGTAACCAAACCTCCTTCTCCTTCTGTAACCAATCCTCCTTCTCCTTCTGTAACCAATCCTCCTTCTCCTTCTGTAACCAATCCTCCTTCTCCCTCTGTGACCACTGGTGACCAAGGATGAGTGAACAGTCTTGTGTTCCTATGCTGGCAAGGTACTTATGAGGATTTGTAGTTTGAATCCCATCACTGGCCTTTCCCTATTTAAGAACACAATTTTCTCTTTCTTTGTGCTCTTTCTTCAGCTGGAGACAGTGATTTGCCCATTTGCTTTCTGCGACCCTGGTTCACGCAGCAACTGGTTAGAGGTGAGGAAAATGGCACAGTGTTCTGTCATCATTTTGGACTTAATGGAGATGATAACTTAGATAGTCATACTGAGGGAAAATCCATTATTTCAAAATCTATGTGTTCTAAATTACAATACTCAAAAATGTTTGGGTTTTTTTTTTTTTTTCTGGACTTAAATTTTTCATAATTGTGAAAGTGTTTTTTAGCAAATTTACTAAATATTCTATTTCAATTTGTTGGACTAAATCTACCTATCCCTTTTGGGCCTGCTGAGCTGTTTAGATGCCACAGGACAGACTGTGGTCCTTATCTTTTCCAAAGGAACTAGGCTACTTTGTCAAACTGAAAGATATTCAGGTTCAAATATGAGCTAATTATACCACTCCACATCATAAAATCAGGACTTTAAAAAACTGTCTTTCTTTCAAAAAATTTGCAGGGAAAAGCTAGCTAGTTCTGTAACTTAAATTGTGAGCAGTGTGATTCATAACTAGAGAATGCTTTGAAGATATATAGTGGTATGTAAATGCTAAAAAATAATAATTATTTTAATTAGAATATTATTAACTATGGGAGGAGAGAAGATTAAACAATGGGCTTCATTATGAAATGCTTTTGAATTAACTAAGGGTGAGGACACTTATTAAATGCAGTGCCATTCCTCTGCAAAAGAAACATCCTAGCTCCTTCATGCTGCTTTCTAATCTTAGTGCACATCCTTACTTTTTCAGCATGAATCAGATATGAGCATGAAGTCCAGCATAAGGGGGAAAAATGTCTGTAGTAACAGAGACATTATTATATTCTTGCTACCAAAAGGAGACTGTTTTTATTCTCAATTACCCAATCATGGACACCAAATTCCTAGATATGCAATCCTTTGAGCTTGTCAGTGAAGTTGGAGGCAACATCCTGGTCCATCTGAAAAGTTAAAATATTGTTATGTTGAATTTTCCATGTATTATTTCTTCAGGCACTCTGGACCTAAACTTCAGAGTGCCTTTCTTAGCTTTTCTGAACATTCAATTTTTTAAGATGAAGCACCGATCACTATGATTATTATTTACTAATTTTGTTTGCTGTAGTCCGTAGAAGTGACTAATCAAGCTCGGAACACCTCTGTCTTATTTAGCATATTACCAATGCCAAGAGTAACTGAAATGTCCAAGGGAAATATAGGATGAATATTAGGAAAAAACATTTTTTATGGAAAGAGTGATAAAGTACTGGAATGGTCTGCCCAGGGAGGTGGTGGAGTCACCATCCCAGGATGTGTTAAAAAAGGACTGGATGTGGCACTCGGTGCCCTGGTTTAGTTGAGGTGTTAGGGCATGGGTTGGACTCAATGATCGTGAAGGTCTCTTCCACCCTAGTGATTCTGTGATTCTGTGAAAATTATCTTCCAAATTGCAAGGAAACTGATCTTTATCACCTTGCTAAAATAAGAATTCAATCTCAAATAAGGAGAAGCAGTAATATCTCATCCCTTTGCAATCACTGTCAGCCTACCAGTTATGAACTTTATTTTGGCTGTTAACCACAGTGATACAAAGTTCCTGGTTGAAATAGGGTTTCCTCTGCATCTCTGGACACAGCTGCCAGGAGAAGACAACTCCACCAAAAAGAGTGTACTGAAAAATATTCTAGTGGCTCCCATCAGTCCCAGTTTACCTCAAAATGCACTGCCATACAAGACAGGAAGTGCAAGAGTTCAAATTTTGTGTAGACAATTATGACTGCATGAAATATGGCTCCTGTGGTAGTCTGGGGCGTCCTTGATGTTGACCCCAATGGGCCCAGACACTCACTGTCTGCGGCTGATAGATGAAGATCTAGGTTGGGTGTGGTGGGCAACAAAACATGTGTCTATGGCTGGCTGGCCATTATAGAATCTTCTTTATGTGTGCTTTAATTTTAGAGCTCCTTTGGAGCTCTTTGTGTGATAATTTAGGTGGGTCATTACTCCAGCATTTGTGCAACTGGTCAAGCTTACATTTTGTTTCTTCTCTGTCCCCACTGGCTTTATTCTGCTCCTACCAAGTCAAAGGTGAAGCTTGTGTTGACTTCACAGATAGCACAGGCAAACTCTGTTCTTCTAGAGGAGCATCATATGCTACAACTTTTGGTTCATTTCCATCAAATTGAAAATGAAATCAAATTGTTTTCATAACAAATAATAGTGTCAGTAATTCTTGTTAAGAAGCTGAGTTATCACCTTGTATCTCTGCAGATCACTGGGTCAGATCTAATGATCAAAGAACTTGCTGATCTTCCACATATTTTTGTATCCTTTGTTTTGGGCTATTCTGTAAAAGATATTATCTTTGGTAAACACTAAATTTTATCTAAAATTTTGGGGTTTGTTGTTGTTTGTTGATCTTCTATATGGAAAACAAGTCTTCTAAATGTTATTTGCTGTTATTTGCCTTTGATTCCCATTTCCCATTTCTTCAGTTCAGGAAAGTCTTCTGTTCTTTAGAATATTTTAACAAATGCTGAACTCCAAGCATCAACTGTACAAACCCACATATTTATCTACTCTCCCATGATTCTGTCACTGAATCCAGCTTGCTGTCCTAGAGCTATGTGGAATTTATTGTAAAGAAACTCTTAAGATGTCCAGTAGATAAAGCAGTCTTTAAAAAATAAGTAAATTCTTGAGAAGTGACTCAGTGCAATTTTTTAAGCAGCACCGTGTGCTGTCAATATCAGCCAGAGACTGTGCAGCCACTGGCTGTTGATAAAATGGAGAACAGTGATTCCCTGAGTCAGGTCACAGACAATAAAGTGACAAAGGCCCAGAAGCAGGGACAGAAGGCCTAAATATCAGATCAGCTTTTGTGTCTTTCAATAGCAAAGCAATTTCAATATTTAACATCCTTTTCTGCCTAAGCCTTCGAGGTCCACAGTGGGTAAGAAGCCACTCAAGTTGTCTTCGCCGTCAGTTTTAAATCATTCCAAGAGATGCAAATCACTTCCTAATAGAGACTCCCGAGCTGTGCTTGCATTTTGTATAATAATAATAAGATCTTTTTAAAGCTTTCCACTTCATAAAGGAGCTAACATCTTCTATTCTCCTTGTCAAGTGACTCTTGAAAGAATATGTGGTACTGTACCTTTGGAATATTAAAATGAGAGATAATCCCTTATTCTGCAGGGAGCTTGAAACCAAGATATTGCAGATTAAAAAGAGCATCTTAAAGACATCTGCTGATGTGAGGTTTTTATGAAACATAAATTTTACAGATTTAAGCTCATGTCAGGAGCAGTTTATTTACAATAATTGATCTATTCCAACAATGCTTCTGGTTAGTTTGGTGGTTTATTGTCATTATTTTAAAAATCGTATCCTGCCTGGTCCTGACTGGGTTCTCTTTTAGAATTCAGTTAGCATTTTTGACTAAATCCTCATTTTAGGACTGTGGCAAGATAATAGGCAACCACTTGTGCCAAGGAAAGAACTATACCTAGAGGTATGCTGAATGATGTATCTTCTCTAGATTACATTTAAATTACTATGTGTTTCATCACAATGAGAAAATCCCAGCTGTGTACTACTTACATTTCTTCTCAACTGAAACTGCCAGTGCAGGGATAGGGTCCAATTAACAAGAGTGTCCTTGTCTGATGGAATAATATAAAAATTCCAATAAAGTGTTTATAAAGAGGTGGAGAAAGTTAGGCTGGCCAAAACCCCCAAAAATTATATTTTGAGATTTCAAGACCTGTTTTCACAACAACGCAGAATGAAACCAAAACTCCCAGTAATTATTTACACACCACAAGCAGTGACTCCACAATAATCCCTATCTTACCTATTGCAACTCTCAGCTGAGATGTGAAAAATAGAAATATGAAATGTTTGGGGGAAAAAAAACCAAGATAAAACAATGCAAAATTAGCACTAAAAATAAAGTAGTGTCTCTCAATATCCTATTTATTACTCTGAGATTTGTAGCATGTGATGGCTTCTGAATGCATTCTGGTCTAGAGCTGTCACAAGCCTGAGAGGTAGTTTCCAATAACTTTATTTAGAATTTAACATGTACGGATTCTAAGAGCAAACCAAACATGTCTAGCTTCAGGATCTGTGTCTGTGATGGTATTTTACCACTGTTTTGCTTTGGTTAGGATTTTTTTGGTTAAAAATTCAATCTGCAGGGCTTGTGGACATATCTGGATGGTTCCTTAGAACATACTCTGTGATCTGCGGTGTGTAGACTTATTGTACTCAGTGAGTCATATTTTTAAACAATTCTGATGATGTGCATCCTTGGATATTCAAACAAACTCTGAGAGGTTCTGGTGAATTTATGAAATACTGACTTCAAGTGCTAGTAAATATTTGTGCTTTCTTAATATCAGGTAAGAAATTTCAACATTGTCTTAGAAAAATGCATATTTCAACAAGAAAAAAACTTTTATTCTATCACCTTACCCAGTTATTTTGTACTAGGTAGGTTGGAACTCCTTTGCACAGAGATTGTTTTTCCTCTGATCTCTATAAAATGCTCACCACAAGATAATCCTCATTTGAGCCTAATGACATAACTGACATCAACCGTGTGCATACAGATTTCTAGCATGAAAGAAAATTGCCAAGTGAATGTCCTGGTCCCCCAGGTAGTTGTACATATAGGTATAGGGATGTACAGATGTATGATTAAATATGTCCTTCTTCGCACCTGCATGCACATTGGAGATTTTCTGTATATACTTTGAGAAGCAATTAAGCAGAAAAATGTTGCTAGATGCACTTGTCTCTGGTGGAGAAACATTCTGAGAATTTATAGAGGGAAAGACAGGCACTTGAGTATCTTACTTAGTTTAGAAGAAGAGAGAAAAGTTTCAAATTAAACCATTGGCTCTAGGAGAAACACCTGCTACAAGTCAGAGAAAAAAGAGGACTGTAGAAAATGCCTATATTCATACAGTCAAAAGGCTCCTTCTGGCTACATGTAATGGAGACAGAACTGATTCTGGAGGAAGGTGTCTTTCCATTTCATTGGAGATACCAAATGAAAAATATAGTTTGCTTGCTCACCATCATTGCCCTATAAACTGGAAAAGCAGAGGTGTGGGGGAAGGTGAAGAAGAGAGCTTTGGCTGAGCAAAATCAAGGTGGAAAAAAATTGAATCAAGTAGCTGACCAGCTGTCTTCACACCATCTTGGCTTCTGAAGTCCCTAGTAGAGTGAGGATGCTGCAGTGCTCTGCAAAAAAGCTCCCTCACCTCGGTTTTAAAAGGCTTCATTGCACCTTATCACATCAAAGCAAAGCATCTGCATGTCTCAGTTGTGGGGCATCATGTGTCTGGCTCCCCTCTGGCTCTCACTAATCCCCTGGATTATCACAGCTCTCTAAAGCAGCTCTTAAAAACCCTGTGAAAATAGGACTCCAAGTGGGTGTGTGAGAAGTGGGGACTGAAGCAATAAGGCTGCCTGTGCCTATGGAATTCATATTCACAGCCTACATTACCCATTACCCAAGCTGTTGAAAAGTCTGCTTTTGCCCCAGCTGATCCCAGACAATACTGGCTCTCAGTGAGACAGCACAAGATTGAGCCTGGTTCATTCATTTGCTGGGACACATCTGAACTGCTGCTGTGCATTGTAACTCATGCTGAGCACACGAGGCAGAGCTCCTCAGTGATCTTCCATCATTCAGGTTTTTGTGGTCGCTTTTTCAAAGTCATCGTCTGCAAATCAGGGAGTTTGACAAGGTGATGATGCCCTCCCAGGGGGGCTGTGGTGTGTGCAGGGTGGTCTTTGGGATGGGCTGCAAAGAAAGGAGATGAGTGGGAAGCCTTTGCTATGGAGGTGGCATCTGGCTCTTCTGCTGTTGTCTGTCCCTTCAGATCTGTGGGGAGAAGATGGTCTCAGAGAGCTGCTATACCAGCAGTTCAGGCGTGAAAAAAGCGGGCTCCAGCCTGTACTGAGAGTCCAGTGCTTTTCATAATCCTCAAATCAACTTCAGCAAAAAGAAGCCAAGCAATGAACACAAAAGGAAAACGTTTCACTGTGTAAAGGGGCAAGAAGTTTATGCAGACAGTATGGCTCTTCCCCTGTCTTAGATCTGTTGGCTGCTCATTCCTAAAGGAAAATATAATAATCCCCATGAAAGTCATGGTATTGAGAACTAAATGATAATAAACCCTAAAATCTTCAGTAGTTCATGAGATTTTTTTTTTCCTTTTCTCCCATTTAAAAATAAAAAAGATTATGCATGTCTGACATTGACACAAAGTCTGGAGAACTGACCCATAAAGTAATTAGAAGAGGAATTCACCCTCTGCTCTGCCCCCCCTCCCCAACCTTTCCCATCTCAAAGCCAGATCAGATGAAAGGCAAGCTCTGTTTACTTCCTGATCTGTCTAATTTCAGTAACGAGGACCATCCCAACTTCATCTTCCTGCAGCTGCTAGGAGTGAAACTCAAGAGGCTGCCCCAGGCACTGCAGCACCTTCTCAGAGCTGCTTGACCTTAATGGATTAGCGTTTCCCTGAGCAGGTGGCAATATAACAAGAGGAGACAAACTTTTACACTTAGGAGACCTCTGGTGAACGGCATCAAATTTCAGAAGGTTGAAACAGAGCAAAGAGACTTCTGATGCCTTCCCACCTTAACCCTGTGCCACCTTAACCCCCTTGCTATGCACATAAGTTACAGCTTTCCAGTTAGGAACCTAAGTCCATTTATTAAGGAATCAAAGTAAAAACAGCCTTATATTCTTAACATGTCCTACTCTCACAAATCCTGTTGAATTAAAGGAGAGCAATGGGTGCTTTGATTTCAGTCTGCTTATGTCTGAATGTCTGAATAGGGTGTTAGGAGTATTACTTTAGGCTCTTCATTTTCCAAGTATGTGCCGCAGTAAATGCATCGTAGTCAAAGCAATAATAGCGTCTTTTGCTTTGAGGTTCTAATTCTACCAAATAATTCAGGGTTTAAACTGGCAATGCCAAATGTATTGTACTGTATGCTTTCAGAAGATAGAGGAGCAGAAAAAAAATGCTGTTTTATTTTAAAATGAAAAACATATTTGTTGATTCCTCCTATACACATCAGCTCTATTAAAAGACCAGATTCTACTTTATCCTAGTGTACTTTCCACTGTCTACTATGATCTGTTTGTTTAAGGATTCATCATAATAATTACAAGTCAAAACTGTCAAACAGATGTCCAAGATCTGATAGCCTGGTGTCAATTACCATATCAAAACCTAAAGACAGAGTACCTCTACTTAGGCTTCTTTACACTAGCTCTTCATTTGCTCAGCACCTGCAGCTCCCGCTATGCTGACTTACAAGATCAGATTGTGCATGTTTTCAAACAGGTTAGCTGCTAGATTTTCCAATCAGCAGCTAAGAAATGTGAGATTGGTTTTTACCAGAATACAAAGGAACATTTCAAGGAGACAGACAGGCAGTAAAACAAGAGCAAGTAAAATGTAATGATAAAATGTCTTTTTTTGCTATAAGTAAATCTGCTACCTTCTGAATAGTTTGCTCTTGTCAATAATGTGTAGGAATATTACACAAATATTAGTATGTTTATATATTTATTTTTCTATATGCCTTGTGTCTCCTATTACATATACATGTTCATATATATGTGTTTGTGTATTTTTAATCCATATAAGATGCTACTACATATTTATTTATGAGGTATTTCTTTTTGGGCTCCAGTAGTTAATGAATTTCTTCTTCAGCAGAATATGTTTTGTGTATTTTATAGTTTTCATGTCAAGTGATTTCAGTGGAAAGTACTGACTATTCACTTAAAACCTGCAGTCATTCAAGATCAAGGACATTGTCCCTCTAAGAAAATAATGTCCTGAGAAGCATTGCTTCTGGGATCACATCATGTGTTTGTCCAGTGACATCCGACTGTTCTGAACATATCCGGCTCTGTATTGTCCTGTCCCTAAAGACCTGTATTGCCATATACCATTCATGAATATTTAAAGCACGATTATACTTTTCACCCCAGCATAGTTCATCTGTCTATCCAGATATGTCAGCTATTTTAACTGAAACCGTCTCCCTGACTAGTACCTCACATACTAGTATAGTATTTGCATGACTTTATGAATATATCAAAATTGTAAAGCTGCATGTCATACACGCACAGTTTTGAATGTTTTTAGTAAGGGTGAATTCCCGAGGGCCTGTGCAAAGTTGGAGGAGAAGTAACTGTCAGACAAAAAGATCAGCAAAGATGAGACCAGTGGATTTCTCCCCTAGTCTGGTGGGGGCCCCTCAAACAGCACTTGCTGATGCTGTGTCTGTGCCAGTTTTGTGGGCAGTGATACACAGCTCTGTAGGTATGTCCACCTAAAAAAAACCCTCCTGTCCTCTAGAAGAAAAAACTACTGTAGGGCTTAGCAGTAGAGGCCAGCAGGTTTCAGCTTGACTTCACGCATGGATCCCCATCCCCTTAGACCTCCGCTTTGGACAGCCCAGTGGGTGTGTCTCCTGCCCAACATAGTCAGATGCTTTTCCTGCAATAGATTGGAAAGAGGAAGATATTACATGAGTGAAGAAAAGGCAGAAGCATACAAATTAATACACAGCACATATCTTTCAACTTCATCAGAAACTTCACATATATGTGAGAGTCAGGGAAATACTAGAAATTTCTGGCAGTCCCTTAGATCTGGGGGTCTGTAAACTAATTAATGGATGGCATCATCTTTACAATGCAATAGGTAGATTTTTTATTTGTGGCAGATATAATAATGATAGTTTCTTTCATTAAGTTTTAGTAATAATCTTTATTTAATAATTAATACAAGTATAATTTAATACAGTACAAATTAAAAGTATTCTTCATTTCTCTGTAATGTTTCAGAAAGCTCTGTCAAAGGACAAACGATAGTAATTGCTTACAAAATACATGCCTTAGTCAGATTATATGCAGACATTTACATAGCAATACCCTTATCCTGATGACAGTTTACAACACTGTTACTATTCCAAATAGTAAACTTTTGAGTTGTCAAAAGAAACCAGATATAGCCCATATCCTTGCATGTTATAGCTATAAAATATGGGCAATCATTTTTGCTTGAACACTGAACTTCATGGTAATTGTTGGTCAGATTTCACCCAGAAATCCTTCAGCAGTCACCATTTAAATTATGGTATCAGTTATACTGAATAAAACGATATCTCTCTTTTCCATAGTTAGATAAGAAGTAAGACTTTTCCATTAAGGCCTATGCAGACAATTCCCACCAGCAAAGGCTCTGTTGACTAAGAGTCATGTTATTAAATGGAGCACGTGTAATTCCCCAAGTATCTCCACCACAGTATTACACTGACATGTCACAGTCTTGTGGTATTTAAATTAGCAGTGCAGATAAGCCATTATTCTGCTGTGAGGTTGCTGCATCTTTCAGAGGCTATCCCCAGGCCAAAATGAAGCTTCCACCTTCAACCAAAGCCTTCAGGTATGCCAAAACCCTGCAATAAGGAGCAGTAAAGTTGTTCTGACATGATCAGTTAATAAGGCCTGGTACTTAACTCGTCTTCTAAAATCATAAGATGATAGCAGTTATGATTTCCCAGCACTTTATGATTTTGGTAGAGGAAGGTTAAAATCATTTCACACAGCTAAAACTTAGCATCAAGAAAGTTAAACAGTGTTTTACATTCATTCCAGAAGTTAAAAGGAAAAATATGAGTATTTTTCAGTCTTTATTGGAATTTCTCATTGTTCTGCTATGTCAAGGACTCTCAAGGACTGGTGTATGACTACATTTATAATATTAGGATGGATCTTCCACTGCAAGTGAGTACTTGCTGTCTTTAAAAGAGCTAACAATTAGGCTGCGTGTATACCAAAATATTTGGTTTTCCTTGTAACCATTAGAGACCACGGCATTTTTGGTTCTGATGTTTCCTACCCATAGATAGTATCTTAGTTTTGGCTGACTTTTCAGTCAAAAACAGGAAAGGAGTGGCAAAGAACACTGAATTTTTAATAAAGCAATAATGGCTTTAATCTTCCTTGCTCAACACTTGCAAAAGAATGAAACATCAAAGAAATATAAGTAACACATGAAGAATATATAGCAGAAAAAAAAAAAGAAGACAAAATTGTCTCTTAGCTGTTCCCTTAGAGGTGTTCTGTTTTCCAGCTTCAGACCCAACTCCACAAGTGGTCGAAGATAAAGAAAAGACTGTGAGCCTTTTACAAAGAAGAATCAATTCTGAAATGAAAAAGAGATTGGTTATTGGTGGGATCTTTTTCAGGAAAAAATTGTGTAAATTTTGCATTATGCAGACTTCAAAGGTTGTAAAACCAGCTGAAAAAAAAAAGTATCTGTGGGGAAAAGGCCTGACTTGGGGAAAAAATCAGAGTGAATAAAAATATTGTGAAAGAAACCTCTTTCCTTACCTTAGGAAAGATGTTTATTGTGACATGAGCTGGCATTTGGAGCTCCTGTGTGTTGCACCATATTCGTGCACCTCTCCTGATGGGAAAATATAAAGATATTTGCACGGAGTTGCTAAGAAGCTTGGTCCCAGACCTAATGAAGATAGGAAGATACTTGCTTTGATTACCCTGCATGCAAATGCAGTGTTTTTATGCCCTGTGGATCAAGATAATCAAACTCATGGATGTAATGAGCTTAAAAAGGAAATATCACTCCTGACGCCTTTAATCCAAGAAATCTTTATTGATGTTGTCAAGAAGCTGTGTATTTTTATAATGGTCAAGGTCTTCAGATGTTGCAAAAAAACATCTTGGTGGATTTTCAGAATTTGAGATTTTAGAGAACTTGCTTGTTTTATATTTCTCCAAAATAAACATAAAGGACTTGAAACCGGCATGTATATGAGACCTTAGACTGCTACATGTAAAAATACCATTTTCTATAAATCTCAGGACATTTTTGTTGTTTGACATGTTTAGAGAGCCACTTTTGGGCTTTTTAATTTTACTTTTTAATTTAATTTTTTTTTTTATTACTTGTCATTGTTCTGGGAAAACATTTAAATAATTTAATGACCATCTACTTCCAAAAATTCTCTCATAATTTCCAGTTGGCTGCAAATGCTTTTTTACTTCCTTCCCTAAACTACCATATAACATCACATCATGGTCTGTCCATCAGCTGCCAAACTTGTCCTTGTCCCTGTCTTCTGAAAGGAGACATCAATACTCTGTACCAGATCCTGCAGGGTGCCTATCACATCCTCACATGAAGGCATAGGAATCGGGTTTCCTGTTGCCAAATGTCAGCTGAGAAATTCTGCTAAAGGTCTGGGTTTATTTATCACATCTAGTATTTTATTTGGAACGCTTTCAGGGAAAAAAATCATAAAAGAACCTCTCACCATGCCAGTGGACTGAAACACCTTCAGGACTCTTTTTTCCCCTTATTTTCAACATTTCCCTGTTGTTTTAAATTTAAATTGTCTACAGCTTCTGAGCACACAGTGAAACTTCTTTTAAAGAGATTTTGCTTGCGTTGTGTTTCGCAAACTCTCTACTCCATCTCTGACTCATTCCACGTGGGAGTATTTGCAAAACTCTTTGGCTCACCCAGTCTTTGATTGACGTCACCATTGTCTCCTTACTATTTTTATCCACCTTGTCAGGGCTAGTAAGCACAGTGCAGCATGTTGATTCCGAGTCAATTTTTCATCAGTGTTATGCAGCTTGAAGGTTTTAGTGATGTCTTTAAAGCTGCTTAGTTGATCTTTATGTGGAAGCTTAAATAAATGCTGTTTGCATTTAGGACTAGTAAATCTGAAGGATTTCTGTTCCTCATTCTTTGCCACCTCAGCAGCAGTAAGGTGCTTTGCAGAATTTCAGCCAATGCCTACCTGTCATTTATACTTAGTTATGTATTGGTATTCTCATGATTCATCACAGAAGAGGGAGGGTGTCAGGGAATTTGTGAGAAAAAAAAGATGTAATAATATAACTGTGCCTTGCCACAGTTTTCACATATAACCTCTGGCAAATCATTCAGTCTTTCCACCCCTGCGGCCCATGTCTGCAGCTGGAGATTCAGCACTCATTTCTCTCTGACTTGCAGAACTCAGTTCATGCCTGATGGAGAGGTGCAAGAAGAGCAAAGTTCAAACAAATCCTGAGGGAGAACCTGAAAAGTGGGGTTAACCTCTATTCTGTTGCTGTCATCAAAAAAGGACCTGTAAATATATAGGTTACTATTATGTTTAATTAACTCTTGAAGGCTCCAGGCACTATGGCCCAAATCCAGCTTCCACCTCTGCAGGCTTTGAAGTGCTGGAGGAAGCGTGTCTATGGTAGTGTAATCAATTTCTTCTCACAAGGTGAGAGGACTTTAATGAAGGAAAGAATGATCGATGGATATTTGCCAGCATGCTTGGCTTTGCTTCACAAATGTTCTCATTGCTGGCATTAAACCAAGCCAGAGGATCCACTTATCCACCCACATGTTACTTACTCGTGGTGGGAGGTAGAAGAACATGGCAGAATGAGCAAGAGGGATCACATTTCCTTAGCTTTCTATCCCATCAAGTAATGCATTCCATTTCCTACTGTACAGGTCTTACCAAAATGTCGCCTTCTTTTCTTGCGACACTCTCCTTTTTATTCTACCTCCCAATCTACTTGCATTGTGGTCCTTGTATATTCCTGTAAGTAGCTGCAGGATTTTGCCCAAAGAGTAGAGCTGCTATCAGGGCTGGTGGGGTCAGATGCACGGGCTAGTCTAAAACAACTCAGCAACCACTTGCTCAGATTCCTGCTTGTTCAGCTGGTCTGTGTGCTCAGATAGCCTTGATCAGCTGCTGATTGCTACTTCAGCTCTACTCCCCGCTCATGTGTGGAGGACTTCCTATTAGACAGTTTTATATTCCTGGCACAATAGCCAAATGCTGGAGCAAATCTCTTCCAACTGATCATACTACACTTAACAACTTCCACTCCTTGATTACCGAGGAAATTATTAGAAGAAGAAAGTGTGTAGATCTTTCATCGAGCCTGCCTTATCTTAAGGGAGGTCAGGAATGGTAAGGGGAGGAGAGATTTGAGCAATCATTTAACTTACTTAAAAGCTCTTATTCCTCTATTTTCTCACTTTTGCATCTTGTCTGCTATCTAATTACTTCCATATCAAGTTTTTAACTCAGCATGCCACCTTCTTTTCAGGCTTTTAAAAATTCATACAGATCTGTGTCTGAAAGTGCAATTGTGAGACCTTATTTTCTCACAAACACGGAGTCTGTAACTTTCAAAAACAGATGCATTACAGCTGAAACTTTCATCCACACTTGATGTATTCCAGCCTTGTCCCCATGATGTCAATGAAACTGCACAGCATACTCAGTTTCACTGCAGTCACAAGTCTTTTCTGAAGCTGGGCCCTAATATGCTTGTTTGTGATCCTCAGTAAAATATTTGAAACTCGAATAACTGGAAAGTGTTTAGGTAATATTGTTACTTGGGCATTTATATGGTACAAGGTAAGAATTAGGTTAAAAATATTTGATGCAGAATGAAGGAAGCTCTCAAAAAAAGCAATGAAAGTATCTTAGTTATACCTGCAATACAGCATGGTGTTTCTGTTCTTCAGAGCAGATTTCTGAAGCAGAGAAACACAAGTTCCTATTGCTATATTTTAATTTATGGAGAAGAATGAATTAGCTGGGAAGTGTATGCATAGTAGGAGTTTTGTTGCCATGGAAATTACAATGATTTTTAAACTGCTTATAATGGGAAGAAAATCTCTTTGATGAGGACTCATTCTCTTATGTGGTGCTGAATTTAGACACCTTAGTAGTGAAAGAAGCAGTTAAAATCATTGCTGTCAGATAACAGCATTTATTGGGCCAAATAAATAGGACTAAGACCCATATTTTAAAATATATTTCTCTTCAACTTCCAGTGTCTTTGACTTCAACTTTAAGTAGGAAAATGCTCAGTTTCCTGAAGGCTATTTGAGGTATCAGAGCCTGATCTTGTATGAGAGGTTTTGTGCTTAGTATTCAATTTGGGCAACACCAGGAGATCAAATGTTTATAGGTTGAAATAATCTTTATACATGCAAATCAAGTAGTTTGATAGCTAAATGCCAACAACTGTATCTGTAACTGATGACACCTACATTCCTTTAGGCTAAGACTGACAAGTCAAGCCTTTGGGCTACATTTTTTTGAAAGCTTAGGGATTTGTGTGCATACTTCCCAGTAAGAGAAAAATAAACCAGGCACTCAGGTCCTATAGTCAGCTTCAAAGATGACTTTCCAAATTCACTCAGCCTCTTCCTTTCTCTACCAATACACAGAATCCTTGGATGACTTTTGAAAACAATTCCTCTGAGAAAACAACCATTCTTCTAAGCACTAAACTGTGCTTAGATGACTGAACCAGGCTGGACAGCAAAAGAGGCAAAAGTTGCTCTCTGATTTTAAAGTGAGGAAAAAAACTGGACCGCGGAAGAAGAAATTACAGGATAAGCTGATGGAGTTCTTTCCAACTCCCACATACGAGCTAAGTATGATGATCTGCCTCACGGCCCTAGAGGACTTCCAGTAGTTTCAGGGAGAATGGATCTTCTGTTTCTTTTCTCCACAGTGAAGTTTTCCAACAGCATAGATAATGCTCAATAAATGAGGAGTTTTTTTCCTGACTATTGGCTATTGCAATATTCTATTTTATTTCATATTTTCTGTACCGTGTAATCTGGGCCTTGTACACAGTGTTAATACATGCAATAATTATAATTCTCCTTGACTGCATCATATTTAAAGGTGTAAGCTTCTCAATTCATCTCCTTGAGGCAGATTACCCAGGAGACAACCCGCACATTACAGATGGAGCTACTCTGATCCCATTAACTGAACAGTGAGGAGAGCATTTGAATCACACACTCCAGAGCCTAGTGAAACCCTGATCTCATTAAAAGCAAAGCTGGCAAGACTGTACCATTGGGGTGCCACTTTGGGTGTGCCTTTGAACTTAAGACTGCATCCGAGGGGCAAGTGTTCAGTGGAAATGGGACTGAGACATCGGGATGAGGTCCCTCACACCACATCCACCTGTGCCTGTGAACTTCTGATCCTTTCTACCAGACACCTCTCAGCAATTTCTGAGGGTGCCAGGGGGCTCAAACCACCAAAGTGAGGCACAGAAGGAAAATAAAAGAGCAGACAACTTAAAACCAAGTGGATTAATTAAATAATCTATATATTTACCAGTGATAATTCTACAGTAAAAAGCCTCCAGGGTTAGATGTTTTATAGGGATTTCAATTCCTTAATTTGGAAGGTTTGAAGCCCTGAGGATTGTTACTCTTTCTGGTTTTCTAAGTGATTTTGTGGAATTGTCATGGTGCAGGCTTTGTCTTTTGGGCTGTTTGCTGTCAATACAAACATCTTTCAAGGACAAGCTATAAGACACTTCAACTGTCATATTACAACACATAGTTCATTGATTTTTGTAGTGCTAAATGGTCTGTAGGTATACATACTGATCTGGAAGATTAGGAAATCTGGACCACATTTCCTGCCTCACCAAAAAAAAAAAAATCCCTTTTCTATAACGAGGATAAGAAACTTGTTTGCCACATTTTGCATTTTGTTGTCTGATCTACTGTTATGGTGAAAAAATTCTCAGTAATAATTAAGCATTGATTGTTACTATGATCATGTTTTAATTCTGGATGTGGGTAATATATACATTGAAAATGAACAAAAAAAACCCCATATTTATCTCAGTTACCTCTTCCTCCATCTTTGTCCCAAATTATCTCCTTAAAATCTCACAATTTTACACCTTTATCATTGGGAAACACAAGCCCATATATATTTTTTCTTTTCCTCCTCACTTTCTTTTCCCATTCACACCTCTCCCCCCACCCCTTTAAACTGTGCTTGTCAGAAATGAGAATCTAATATCTTGTTTGACTAGTAGGCTTTTCCAAAGCATGGCTCTGGAATTGTAACATGACAATGGATACAAAGGCATAAAACTCTTCTTTCTCCTGCAAGGAAGCTGAAAAGGTTTAAGATGAAAATGTCACTGAGTCAGCTGTTTAAGTAGAAGTGTAAGCTGTATTCAAACTCCAGGTGGACATTTCTGCATGGAAAAAGAATGGCAGCAAGGTTAAAAACAGTGGCATTACAAGTGTACCTTGAGTCTTAGGAAGTTAATTTTATCTTGTTATGATACCCCCCTCAGTGTCTCTGTTAGTTTGAGTCTTCCAGTACTATGGAAAGAAGTCACAAATCCTATAAAAATCTCCAAACAAAACAAAACCGCCCAGTTTTTTATTTCTATTTTTCTTTTTGGGTAAAAATGCAGAAATCTTTCTAGACCAAGAGGGAACAGGGACACAGCATTATGTTTTGCTTTTAGGCACTTTAGGGATGGAACAAAGCAAAGGCAAACTAAATGCCTAAACTAAATGTGAGTTAAACTTACCTTAGGGAAAAAGGGAATCAGAAGCTAGAAACAATATTTGCTTTCAAGCAGTGATGTGCTATAGATAAGACTGTTTTGTCCCAGCCTTCAATAAGTACTCTGTCCTTGAATGCTCCCACAGGAGAGGAGGATGAGAAATCAGCCAAATAAGTAACATCTCCTGCTATTTAAGTAATAAAAATTTTGCATAGCCAAGGTGAGGTGAAAGCACTGCTTAGAAAGCTGACAAGATCGCATTGCTGGGAAGGGGACCTATCTGTACTAAGTTATATATTCCTGGAAGAATAGATCAGACGAGCTCTGGGTGGGTGGGGGAAATGGCTCCTTCCTGGAGTGAGGTGATGATGTTGCTCAGAGGAGCAGGAGACTGGTGTGGCAGATGGGAGCAGCTGCCTCTGAGGTGATGGAAAGGCTTTCCCAAAACATCAGACAGGTTTAGTTAATGGACACTGAATCATATCAAGCCAAACATAGAAACTGCAAAGACATGGTGGGCAAGACTGGAGTTGGATTTAAGGTTTTTTCTTTCTTTTTCATGAAGGAGTTAAGTGGTGGAGTTTTTTTATTTGATTGGTTTGGGTTTGGGGTTTGTGTGTTATTATTATTTATTTATTGAATCTGTTACCTATTTGGCAAATGTATTTTTAACAGCTTCTAGTTTTTATTCAAGTGAATTTATTACTTTTTCCCCCCCTATCTTCTCCATGAATCTCCTTCAAAAATTGGCAGAGCAACCTCAGCTGCAGCTTCAGCTGCAGTTGTGTTTCTCTCACAGTTACACTTTCCTGGAAATAGGTAGGTACTTTTTTCTTAAAGATGTACTCTCTTTTGGCAGGTATTACTGTATTATTTTAACAGTGTTATTGTACAATGAGTGTTAGAGTTAGCAGACCTTATGGACATGTCAATGTACCATAAAAATATCTGCTATATTAATAAATCAAATTAATTGTAGGGGCAAAAATTATTCTTATGGAGAAGTATTGTATAAAAGGAAAGGATAAGTCATTGCTCACAGCAATGTTTTAGCCTCTATCCAGAGAGTCAATATGTGTGGGAGAGATCTGAGGCAAAGAAAGCATCTCAAATTTTGCTCTGCTCTGGTTGCAAAATTTTAGAGATGCTTCCCAGATCCACCCTTAACATGTGAGGAGTCCTGGGGTGGCTGTACCTGCATAATGGCTGCATAATTCCTTTTTCTAAGAGAATTGCCACGGAGCTGGAAGAGAACAGCTTATACATTTCTTCTTCCTGTATCCCACACAGCGTATCAGTTCAGAGACCGCCCTAGTGTCTTTCTGAGGTCTTCAGAGGTCACACAGCAGAACTTCTGTGGAACTGTCACCTTCTGTGCATGGTAGGTTTTTGTGAAAAGAGACTGCTTCCCTTTATGCAGCAGAATGGACAATGCAGGCCAATAAAAACACAATATCCATTGTACAGCATGAAAGGGGTTTCTCTGCAAAGACTTGTTTATTTTCCTTTATGTCCTTTCTGATACCAAACATGGACTTCTTCTGCTCCTTCTCTCTCATCACCAGCTCCCACTCAGTGTGCCTCCTTAGCATGCTCTGTGATGGTGACACACACTCCATTGAACCCTGCTGGAGTCTGTAATTCCCCAGCATGAGACAAATAAACAGCTTTTTTTTTTTTTTTTTTGGTTTGTCTACTTCCCAGACTGACATGCTGTAAAATAAAATAAACAAGGATTTTGAAACCTACGTTAATCAACACTGGTGTGGTATGCAGAAAATATGTTGTGAAACAAATGCTTTGAATTAGGACAAATGCAAAGGCTTAGGGCTGATTAATAGCTACTGCAGTCAAAGACTTCTGAGATTTTTCTTCAGTGCTGTGGGCCAGGATAGAATTTCAAACATATTAATTAGCAATAGTGTGCATGGTTGCTGCTGAACACTAAGCAAAGGAAAGTAAGTGCTAGAACAAGCTAAGAAATACTTTTGGATACTCTGTCACAAAGAAATCAAAGCAAAAGTACCACTGTCAGCCTCAGCATTAATTGGTCTTAGGAGTGGGTAACTTTGAAGATAGAGAGGAATGAAAGACTGATAGACTAAGGATAGATTTCACTTGCTAGTCATGCACCAGTATTTGATTGATGGATTGATTCAGTCTGACTGATGAAAAGCTCTATCAGCCTTCTGCTGCACCAAGACACAAACACGTCCAAACAGGTAAAAATGTTCATCTGAACAAACTAGTAGTCCTAGTGGCGTGTGAATAGGATCTCTACAACAGTTGGAAGAATTCCTCACTGTAATTATAATATTTTCTTCACTGATATGGTGAATTTTTGCATATAGATTGAAGAAATGTGGATTTTTTTTTTTAAATCAATATATCCACTAGGAATGGGTTGATTAGATCCTGTAAAACTACTCTGTAAGGAAGTCAGGCTGGGAAATACTTTCAGTTCTGACCACATGATGCTGTTTGATCTGGGAAGATGTCTAACTGTTCAGAGTTTCAAAAAAATACATATCTTTGGCCTGCCCTGGAAGAAGAGAGCCCAGTAACAAAGATGCCAGTTTCAAACCAAGCATAGTGAGAGTGGCAGAAGTTAGTACAGATGCATCCAAAAATGGTATTGTTAAGACTCCATCTCCTGGAGTCGTGCAATTATGCAAAACACTCATGGTTTCATGCTTTGTTCTTTTAACACCTTGTCTTATCATGGTTGAAAAGTCAAGTTGGAAATGGCTGTAGAGTGCAAGGCAAGCAAAGGCAAGCACAGAGTTCATTGGCTGGTTGGTTTTCAATTGCAGGGGTTGGGAGTTCAGCAGTCGTGAGAGCTTCCTCTAGATGATTCTGTATCAAGCACTAGCAGCAACTCTCATGAGGTCTTTGTCTGACCCCTTGCTGCTGGGATATTATTTACTTCATACCAGTCCCATGTGAATGGTAACACCATCTGGAGGTTTTCCAAGGCTGGCAGAGCCCTGTGGCACAGGACTGTATTGTACCATATGAAATGTTCAAGTGCTGAGTAACCACTGCCTGAGAATTCACCTCTTCCCTTCTGGTCACTTCTGGAAACCAAAAGTCAAAATTTGCTTTAAACCACTTCTTGCTCTGTGAACCTCAGCCATGCAGCACACAACTCCATCCCCACCAGCACAACACTTCCCCACAGGTCAGACTTGGTTCTAAGTCTCAAGTGCTACAGATGTCTTTTGCATCTGTTAACACCACACCTGTCAGGAAAGTGGACAATTACCTGTGATTACTCCAGCTTAAAATATTATGTTGGGGCTCCATAACTGAGGACATCAAACTGGTAAAGAAATCTATGGTATTCGAGGAAGTCGCAACTTTATCATAACACCAAAGGTTTCTCGTATTCTCTGTTTTAACTGGTGGCTGATGGCTGGTGCTTTCCTAAAGCTTTCCTTTATAAGCAGATTAATATGCTGAATTTTCTATTGTGAAAACTGATTTTAGTAATATTTTCTTCCATGAACCTTTGGGCTGTTGGTGCAATTATTAGCCAGGTTGATTTTTCCAATAACAATTTTCATCAAGGTATTAGAGTCCCAATCAGTTCCCAGACACATACACATCTATCCACTGTTTTTGAAGTGGGGTGGCAAATACAGTATTTTGCTTTCTAAGCAATAAAAGCATTTTTAAAAGTTCAAATATACTTAATCCATAAAACTAATTCATGCTTGTGCAAGTAGGAGAACAAAGGTTACCAATTAATGGCCTGAGTTATTTAAAAATTACTGAGGTAGGCACTTTTCCTCCCGATTTTTGATGACTTTTCACATGCAAATGTTGGCCTACATTGTACATATGCTACTAAAGGTAGACTCATGCAGATATGGAAATAATTGCACAGTACTGAAAAGATAGATTTAATGTGAACTCTGACTAAACTATAATGTTGTGGTGGCATAAAGTACATCTGTTCTGCTTGTGAATTACTCTAATCACATGAATGGCTGAGAAAAAAGTCTGGGAAAAATTCTGGGCCCAATCAAGTAAATGCCATTGATTTGGGATTAGGAAGAGGTTTTCACTGCCTTGCAATGTCTCATGGCTGGCATCATCAGCATAAGATACAGTAAACTGTTTTATTTAATCAATAGTGTTACTTTAGTCTCCTGAAGTTTCCTATATTTCTTTTTACTTCTTAAAACAGTCACTTTCCCCCTGTGATACCGATTGAGTTTATTGTCCTTTATGAGACCAAGTCTAGTAAAATACCTACATGCATGTTTAATATCAAAGACCTCTGAAGCCTATTTACTGAACAGCAGTGTGCTGAATGTTGGGTGGTTTTTAATAAGACACATACCTAAAATTTGGTTGGATCATGTCCTTACCTATTACCTAACAGCAATAAAACACAGCAGCGTGTTTATGTTTTCTTGATGGTTACTGAAACTACTTTAAATAATGTGATTCTACTGAGATGTTACAAAAGTATCATCTCAGGGAGTACATTGAGACAAAAAAACTGTAAGGAAGAAAGTGGTGGGAACTCTTGGTCACCCATGCCCTTCCACAGATGTTTTATTTATAGAAGCAGGACAGCTAGACTGAAGACTAGTCATTATGAAACAGGAAAATAAATGCCTTCTTAGAGGTTTTCATAGACACACTCAAGAAGAACATCTGTGGATCCAGAGAATTGATTAAGCCCTCCCTAAACATAGTATTTAATGTGAATAATATTGAAAACTTTACCCTTGATCTGGTAATACAAGCTCGGTTTTATTTATGAAAATACTGTTGATTTATTAGATACCCTTAGCTCTATATCACAGACAAGGAAAGGGGAGGGAAGGAGTGAAAAACTACTGCTTATTCACAACTTTAAAGAAAGTCTTTAAAGCATTTTGTTCTGAGAGATGAAATCATCTATTCCCTCAAAGGTTCAATACAGAGTACCTGAGCTTTTTTTAATTGGTTGAAATTACAATTAAGCTCTGAGTTTTTTCTTTCTTGTCTTTTTTCTCTTTTATCAATTTGTTTCTTTCTTTCCTTCCTCTCTCCTTTTTCTTCATTCCTCTTTCTCTCTCCTCCCTTCCTCCCTTTCTCCCTTCCTCCCTCCTTTTCTCCCTTTCTCCCTTTCTCCCTCCCTTCCTCCTTCCCTCCCTTCCTCCTTTCCTCCCTCCCTTCCTCCCTCCCTCCCTCCCTCCTTTCCTTCCCTTCTTTTCTTTCTCTCATAGGTTTGTATTTTTTTCCTTCTACTAGAAAGAGTCTAAAACATTCCTGATAGACTGAGGCTTCACAAGGAGAATAATAGGCATAATAACTATCATACAGTTAGAGTGGAAAAGAGGCATGCTGGGTATATCTGTCTCCCTATAGATGCTGTTCCATTTTTATTCAAGTGGAAATTGCAAGAGTTGTGTAGATGGGTCCTCTGAAGATCTCTGAATCAAACCAGTTTTAATTAATCTTATCAATCATTTCAGAATAATCAAATTAATGAAAAAAATGTGGTTGACTCTTTGATTCCAGCAGCAGCTACATTTTATCATATGAAAAAATGGCTTTTTCCTTTGTATTCTAAATGACTGAAATTTGAAAAATAGATTTGTTAACTTCATAAAGGGCAGTAAATGTTATTACAAAAGTGGTTGGTTAACTTGTCACTGTTCTGTTCTGAGGTTTGGAGTAACACTCACAATGGGATTATTGATATAAATAGCATCTTTTTAGGAGGAGGAAAGCAACATGTTCCTTTGCAGCAGTTCATTTATTAAAACCTCAAGTAATCTTCACCCTTTCAAAAGATGGGAGCTCCCTAAAAACAAAGGGTATATTAATGAGGGACATGTAACTTGCCAAGCTTAGAGATATTCTATCATTCTTTAGGACCATAATATGGATTTTGATAGAGTCAGGTGTATGATGAAGACCCATGGTTGCTGCGTGGCACTCTGCACAAGCAACGGGAGTACCTAGCCCATCTGCTAACTGCAACTTAATAGCTTGACTTCTGGCACATTGCTGGCAGAAAAAGCGACAAGCACTGCTTTTTACACTGAGCAGTGTGCAGTCTACACTAGTTCCATTTTATTTAGACAGCAAACTCCTTGGGGCAAGGTATCTCTCTGTTCTGTGTATGTCAAATGCTTCGCACAATGAGGCTCTAGGTTTGGGATTGGATTTTTACACAGTGCAGAGATGCTCAGGCCAGCAGCACCTGAACTCCTGCTGGGAGCAGAGGCAGCCCAGCTACAGGACCAGAGTGTTGTGCTTGCGTGGCTGCGAAAGCGCCAGGCTCTCTCTCGCATGCCTCTGACAAGGATAGTGCTGTGCCATGCCAGCACCACCACACCACTGTGGGATCCATGCTGGTGGAGCTGTGCCCCCAAGATATGCCAGCTTGAATCTCCCTTACGTCAGGCACCTTTGTGCCATGACTTGTATCCCAGGACAGAATGGCACTTAGTCTCCAAGGTGCAGTGGCACTGCTAAAAAACACAGCCCTACAGACACTGCTCTGTGACCTGCGCCCCAAGAAAATCCACACAAGCAGCTTCTTTTGCCAGACACATCCAAACCATTCCAAATCTTCTGCCTGTTTGGGACTCTTGGTTCCACCATGTGCCTGTTCCTGTGAAACTTTAATGCATGGAAGAAGTACCAGGGATTTCACCAAATCGTATTACCTAATATATTTAAACTCTACTATGATTCTTTCTTGATTGTATGTCTGAGTATTCTGAGCTTTATAGGGCGTTGCTCAGATCAGTTTTAATGGGATTAAAGGTCTTTTAGAAGTTGTTTCTATAGGAATTTGACCCTTTTTTTTTTTTTTTTTTTTTTTTTTTTTTTTAAATGCTATACTCTGGCCATAGGAATTTATTGGTTTTCTGCAGATGCAGGGTGTATTGGCTCACCTCTTTGACCTTGTGTTTCAGTGTTGACCTGCATGTTTTCAGTGGTACCTTCTGTATTTCTTTTCTCTGCTCACCTTTTTTTCGGTACCGTGCAACTCATCCTTGCTTTGGGAACATCAGTGCAGTTTGGACAGTAGTGACAGGTGACAATGAATTGTCTTTCTTGATGCTAAGTGCTGATGCCAATATTATGGTATAGTAATATTATAGCAACATTCATATCATTACTCTTGAGTCCCCCTCTTTTTCCTGTCTCTGGTTCTCACCTTTCACAGTATCTTTCAGTGTGTTCCCTTAGAGCTGGGAGGCTGCTACCTGCACTTTTCCCAAATGAAAGAAGGAAAAGGGAGAGGCAGGAGACTGGCACATGCTCTTCTCTGCATGGCTCTGCAGCTGTGCCAATTATTGAGCTGCAAACAGGTTGTAGCAAAAGAGCAGGAGAGGGAAGGAGGCCATACTAGGGAGGGAAATCCTGTATCACAAGAGACTGGGGTTGAAAAAGGGTCCAGGTACCTCTGGTAATACCTTGTTAACATCCCTTTGAGTAACAGATGCAAGAACTCAGTACCTAAGTTGAACTATATTTTCTTTTCTAATGAATATTTCTTTCTAAAGAACTATTTAAATACAGATTAAAAATGGAGTATCCCACAAATATCAAGCAAAAGTAAATTAAATATTTTTACCATTTCAAATCATCCTAATTGAATGAGAGGGCTGTGTATATAACTGTAATTCTGTCCAGAGGCTGCTTGTCAAGTCATGTTTTTATTGTAATTACCTGATTTGTTCAGCTTTAATCGTATTTACTTTCGGAGGTCACCTGTCCTGCTCTGAAATGGTTAGTGAAGGCTATGAGAATACATAATACCCATGGGGAGAAAAGCAAAGACCACATATGCTCTTTTAATTTTTACCTCACAGCAGAAGAGGTAGTATTTTCCTTCACTTCTTAGAAGTCCATATTTCTTCATCAATACTATTTATTATTTGGTACATAGTAACTCCTAGAAGTGCTGCTTGTGTCTGGTCTCTAGTGAATGCTTCGATATATGTGTCCATTATCAACATCAACCCATACCTCAGAGACCTTATAATTTTAAGAGGCAAAACAAAGCACAAGAGAAACAGTATCATTCTCTTTATAGAGAACACAAAAGGCTCAAAATGTTGTGCAATACTCTCCCAAATTCTCTTAACATCATAATCACAGAATTGTCAGCTCTCTCTACATCACATGAGTGAAAAAAATCGTGTTTTGTCTTCCTGTCTGGGTGACAGAAAAATACGTAGTCTCCCTCCCCCAGAATAATTTCTACAAACTGGAAGAAGACCAATAAGTCTTAACAGTGAACTTAGAAGCAATCAAATATACATTATGAGTTTTCAAAGATGCTCCAAGATTTTTTGTTGCTGTTGTTTACTGTTTGATAATGTTACAAACTAAGCTGTCTGAAAAAGATTTGAAGAAAATAAACCTGCTTCTGTAGGAAGATGAGAACTATTCATTGGTGTTTGGATATCCTACAAGGCAGACCTTTACAAATCAATTACCACTTATAACAAAGGTAAAAAGAGCAGGTTTAATCTTTCTTTTTAAATTAAAACTATTAAAAAAAAATAATGCTAGTTCATTGTATTCTTTGTTCAGCAATTCTTGTTTTGGTTCATCAGTTTCAGTTTAGTTTCCAAACTCTGGCCATGCAATGAAAGACCACAACTGCAAGGAGGGCTCTGTGGCACCTGACACGTGGGTTTTTCCATGGAACAGCCATTTTGTGTGCAGCCTGCTGATTAACTGTGCTACAGCAAAATTCCAGCAGAGGAAAATCCCCAAATAACAAAATAACCTAACATGTAAATCCAGCAGTAGACTTTTAAATACACTTCATTATTTTTAAAGTCTTTGTGTTCCTTACTATTTGAAATGAACGTTAATATATTCACAAGCACTAACCTTAAGTCAGTGCTGCGTGCTCAAGCATAAATTCTGTTATCAGTGGATCTACTGCAATTCCTGGAAGAGGGAAAGTTGCTGAGTACTAACATTGTTGGCAGCTTCTTGTTGAATATAAGAACTTTCCTAGAGCTCACCTAAAGAGAAAGACTTTTGTAACTCCTTTCTCACCTTCATCTCCTCAATTATCCTCTCCCCTATTCCTAACCATATTGAATCTCTACTTTTAAGTAAAATATTTACTTTTAAGCTAGCTTTAGCTTCTAACAAAGCTAAATGTCTGTATTAAATTTACCTTTAAGATATGAGCACAATAATTTTCCCAAGTAGATAATCTATACTGTTTCCATTTTTTGTAGAAGACTGTTTTTTCCCTCCAAAGTATGTTGCATTATAAAAAAAAATTCTAGCTGGTTATTCAGCTCAAGTAGTTGGACACTGTGTTACTCAACAGTGTAGTGAAAAAACGGAATGGAAAAACTCACCCATTTGTTCTTCCAAAGTGAGCAACATGGGAGTAATCACTCTTCTACCTATCCTAGAAACAGCTGTGTTTACTTATAACTGCACTTTTCAGGTGAATGGTCCTTTCTGGAAACTTAAAAAAATCCCACTGTAGTATCTCCATTTCTGAGCTTGCATGAGCCACTTGGACCCTCTGTTCAAGGAGCTACATTTCAGTTTCTTTTCTAGTGAGATTCTCATAGGACTAGAATAAGGATTTTGTCAGTTCACATTAGGAAAGCTGGGTAGAGGAAATGACATGATACCTGCTTATGCAAAGCATATTATATATCCATAGGCACACCTCAACAGCATTAAACCACAATCTAAAGAAACCAGAGGAAGTGTGGGACAGGGAGAATTAGGTCCATCACAGGGTTTATCCTGGTCCTCACAGTAACTCCCTGTAGCAGCTTGAAGTCTATCAGCACAGCATTTCCTGCAGCACACGCCTCCTCACCTGCTGCTGGCTCAAAACATGACTAGAAGAGCCCTAAAGGATGCAAAAACTAGGTAAACCATGTAAATAAGGATACCGTGGTTCATCTCAGCTGTGGTCTCCTCCTGCACATGAAAAATGCACCTTGTTGAAACACCGGACTCTTGCGGTCCATTAAAGAGTTGTACACATCAAAGGACTATTTACACAAAAAGGAGACCAAGTCTGGGTTATTCTCTTTACTAGAATATCAAGGGATTGCGTATAGAACTCCTTTGCTTAGTGGCATTTTAGCATCAGTCCAAGAGACACAGGAATATGTTGATTCCATAGTAAAGAGAGCTAAAATGTAGGAATAAGGGCTTTCATCACTATAAGATAGGAATTCTGGAACTAAACTTAGAAAAAAAACCCAACCAAACAAAAAGGTCTTCTAATTAGAACTGAAGTAAATTATTTCTTTTAGTAAAATCTCTTCCCTAAAACTGACCTGTATCCAGTAATAGTGCAAATGGTGACAGCACTACCAACACTCCACTTTGACAGACATAGTTTCATACCAAAATCAGACCAAATTCTTTATTTTTATATGTGAATAAAGAGCAGCTTTCTTCATGTAAACTGCTCTAAAGTTTTCCCACCTTCCCCTCTGACTGTTTTTTCACAAAGAATATGATCTAATTATTATATTATAAACAATAATAACAAATACATACTTTGTTACCTTCCTTTCAAACTGTAACCTTATATTTTGTTTTCAAACTTAGGAAATTTTTGTTATATTGTATGGCTAACAATTTCAAATTGTACCATGTGTACTCCCTCACTTAGAAAGCTTTTGTTCACTGCTTCATCACTATCTGCATGTAGAGACAGGCAACCATAGTCTGTAGGCTACAATAATAATGGTACGTACACTAGATAGCATCACCGGATCAGCTTCATGCTACAAACACATCTGAAATTTTCCATGCTTCAGAACTAGTAGGAGGCTCAGTAATCTTATGACTATTAGGAAACTTCTGTGTATTACAATAGGATCTAGTTATGCCAAGTAAAAAAAATATCTTGCATGGAGAACTTGACAGCTGAAATATGATAAAAAAAGGGGGAGTAGAATGATAAAAAAGTAACAGCAGAGATAAAAATGGCAACATGAAATTAGGCCAAAAAAGAAAAAAGAAAAAAAAGAAGAGGGAGAGAGAGCGAATTAAGTATATATTCATACTACTAACTCCTTTAGAATGCAGAATTTCACAAAACCCTGACTTTTCTAGGTTCAGTATTTCTGCCAGAAACTTCCCTGACTTGAATTTGGAGACAGTAGTTAGCATTTGTGTGGCACAGAAGAAGAGGTATTATGTCTTTTAAAAGTAAGGGGTGGCCAGTGGGTAATGATTTTAAGAAGATCTAACTAATCATGACTGGGATTTTTTAAAGGTGTGAGCTAACTGTTTTGCAAAAAATAAGAATAGAACCAAAATACAATACAAATTCATAGGGAATTTACAAGAGCTGAAATTCTGGGGACATTAAGGTACAAATTTATTGAGTGCAAAGTCAGACAGGCCACTAGAAATCTGAGTCTCATTTCTTAGTCATCCTAGGCCCTTGCAATCCAGACTCTGTATAATGATCAATTGCTTGTTTTTTTATTAAAATACCTCTTCAAAGAAGACATAAGATCTTGATTTGGTGCTTTGTTGTGTCAATTTATCCCTCCCAACCAGTACTGTTAAAGATGTGCAGTCTAACTTCTTTCTGAATGGGACTCCTGCCTTGTCATGAACTATGATTTTCCTCTTAGGTAGGACTAATTAGATGCATTCAAAATAGTTTGCTTGAACAAGCTTAGCTACAACTGATCCATATCAGTTTGTGTGCCTGTTTCCACAACGTCTTGGTCACCTAGAATCCTCCACAGCAGCAATTAATTATTTCCTGGTTACTGATTCCCAGCACCAAAAATACTGAACAATATTGGCACAGTACTGACCCTTGTGGTAACTTCCCAACATTAGGATACAACTGTTCAACAGCAAGTCAGGCTCACCCATATTCCCATTGACCAGTGATGACTGTGATTTTGAAAGCTGTCAGGTGGCCAACTTTTAATCCATTTAACATGTTCTTTATTGACGTTGCATAGCATTGATTCCATAATCAGAACATTATGCATCACTGATTCAAAGGTCTTTGAAAAGCCCATTACATTTACAGAATATCCCATCAATCACTAATTCCTCAAAATGGAGTGAAATTTTACTTTCTTCCTCAAGTGTAAAAGATGCTTATTTTCTAGGAGTTGTTTCTGTTATTCCATTAGAAATGAAGGCTGGTAATATACCTCGTCATCAGATAGAAGGATACCATCCTCCTCGTTTCCAAATGCAGGGAACAGAAATATTTATTGAAGTTTTCTGTCCTTATCATATCTTGAATAATACTGTTATTTCCCCTCTACCATGTTTTGTTGCCATCTTGATGGAAGAAAGCTTCCAAACATTTTAGATCATCCAGCATCTATTTGTTCTTTATCCTATCATATGTTTGTCTATTATGACAAATATAGATTGGTAAACTTTTTTCTCCTTCTCTTGCATTGAGATATGATTTATGGCCATGGAGTTTTTTTCAGAAAAGTCCAACTCTTCATTCATATTTTTCTTTCTCGATTTTGTTTAGGATTTGACCAAATCTTTCTTCTTTAAATCACCATGTCGTATGCATATAGACATCATTATTATCAATAAATGTCAATATGAGAGTTAGTGGCTTGATAAACCAAATATCTTCATTTTGCCTCTTACTAAACTTGTTACCCGATTGACTGGATATTGGAAAAATTGGTATGACAAGAGACCTTAAAATATGAAGCATGTAGTTAAAATGACAGTCCCACAGAAGACAGTCACTGAGGATGTATGAAAGGAAAAAGAGTTTATGTGGTTTATGTGCATGAGCTAGGCAAGGGATACAGAAGAATCAGCAGAACTGAGAGCCATTGGGGTTCCTGCTTGCTGCTGTGAAGAGGGAACTTTGGCAATCTATAGGTTCTTTCCCAGATCCTGCTCCTACTTTTGTAAATGGCTATTCTTACAATTTCTTCCAACAAAGCAAATTGCTTTTGCTATTTGCTTTCAAGCTGAGCCTTCAATTTGTAATGAGTCTTGATTCATACTGAATTTCTTAGGTCTGACTTTGTCAAGTCTTTTTCTGAAAACCCCATTCACGGAAATTATCTTGAATAAGACAATAAACATAAATTACCTCTTCCACTTATTGAAGCTTTAATTCCTGCTAGAACTTTTTGCATAGCATACGCCCTGCCAGAGATACAGTTGCCTGCACTAAGCTTGTAAATACTCTGTGAATGGGGTAATCAGTACTTTTCCTTAAATTATTAATAAATCTAACATCTCATTTGATTTCACTTTCTAGGATCTCTTTGTGTTCATTTGTGTTAGAATACTAAAGAGATAAAGCAACAGCAAACCTGCTACTTTCTCCTTTTCTGAAGTACAAACCAATAATTTGTACAATTTCATAGTATTTTTTCACAGCAACATGTCAATTAAGCCTGTAATATGTCAAGTGAACATGGTAGATGTGCCATCATCAAGTCAAAGATTATTTTCTCCTAATTAAATCCTTTAAAATCAGCTAAGCAGGCATACAGTTGGCACTAGTATCCCATCTTGTGATCTCTTGTTCCCCCTTCTAGATGTGACCAGCATGTGTTTGACAGCTGTTTGTAATTCCTACTTCTCTTTGGCCTTTCTTTTGTAACAACTGAGGGAATTCTCATGCACTTCTCCTTGCTGACTTCCTGACGCACCAGAATGTGGAATGATCCTACCTAAAAATCTCATTTCATCATATATAACATAACTGCGCTTTGGACAGAGACTACCCTATATTCAACATAATCAAATCAGGCTCACTGACCCTTAGACAATCACTGTTGTCTAGTTCCAGCAAGAAAGGAATTAATTTTTACGCTATAAAGAAGTCTAGTAAGTCTATATATCTGGATTGTAGTTCAAAAGAAAAGCATTTGGAAATACTTGTAATGAGCATCCTTTGATCACAATGGGACCAAGATTTTTTCTTTGAGCAACTTTTTTGTTTCCATTTTGAAATGCTGAAGAATGGAAAATCCATCAGTACTGTCTACACAGTTCAAGAACTATTGTCAGGACATATAAAAAATGCCTGAAATGTGAAGGCCTGACACAATGCACATTTATGTCAATAACAGTGCATTTTTCTAGAGAACTCATGGATTTGCATCAGATTTCATCACAAAGGAAATGATAAAATGCTTGAGAACTCCAATCCTGTTCTGTTAAATTAAATGAAATTGCTATAGATCAAAGGAAAGCCCAAATAGTTAGCATGGAGAAACAATAGGATCGTGCATTCTTAAAGAAAATGGAAAATAGTAATCATATTCAGAAGAAAAATGCAATAAAGAAAACAATTTGACGTAATATTCTGTTGGCAAAAAAGATATCTCATTTTCAATTTAATATTAAAAAATTGCTCACATTAATTCTCTTCAGTTTTCCAATATACATGTATGAGCTGCAGATTGAGCTGTGCAATTCATCTTAAGTGTTATTTGCCAATATAATGTCCAGACTACTGACTCTGACAAGAAGGAACAACTTACTTGATACTTTACATCCTTCATATTCTCAGTTCCTTACTCCTCTAAGACTGAAATAGTTCATGCTTCGAACATTGATACAAAGTTTTGCTCAATTTAATAAAAACTGTGTAAAGAAACCTCTCTGTGGATACCTGATTGAGACTTTGGACTGAAAGTCAAACTGCTGAGATTAGGTAAATGGAAAACCCATTTTTCAATCACCTGAAACAAACAAGTAAAGAAGGAAAAAAAAATGTGAATCAAACCCAGAAGCCATGCTAATCACCTCTGGCTTGCTTTGGAGTGGGAGAAGCTGTAGCCCACAGATCCATTTGCTGGAAGCAGGCTTACTGAGATTTCCCCCCAAGTTTTGGTGTGCTGTAACCTCTGCTCAGGGGCTGTGAACCTGTCCTCCCTTACACAAACTGGCTATGGAACCCCCAACCCTGGGAAAGCCACATCCACAGGTCATTCACATGAAGGGCAGCTGAGGGGGTGCCTTAATCCATCAAAGGCTACCCCGGAATGTCCCCCAGAGTCATTCCTGAGGCCTTGCACCACAGGACTGCACATGATGCAACAAACCCAGAGCCTGTTGTAAGAGACAATGGCCTCCCCACTCCCCCTCACCAGGGAGATGCCTGGATTTTCCTACCTAGACTGAACATATACTAACCCATCGGATTCTAGGCTTTTCAGAGTGACCTTCAGCACCAAGAAGACCAGCTGGAGAGGATAAGTGGAAAATCATTGGGATCCATGAAATGGTGATATTTTCCTTACTCTCTTTCTGTCCTCCCCAAATATCAAATAAAATCCATACTACTGTCACAGACATATTGGTTTCACTTTCACCTTAATTTGGGCAGGGGCATTTCTAAGAACCTTAGTAATCAATTAAAAAATAAAATAAAATAAAATAAAATAAAATAAAATAAAATGTATGTAAAATGGTTGATATTGACTGACAGTGTCTTTTATAAGCAATAGTGCAAAGAGTATGTGAAGTCCAAAGAGAGGGAATAGCAAAGAGTAGGAGTACTGAAAATATGTTTTATGATGCCTGAACATCAGTCCATGAAACATATACACTATTTGGTTTTTTTCTGGTAATTTCATTTCTTTACTGAAATAGTTACGTTTTTAGTGTCATGCAGACAGATAGGTGAGAGAAATGGAAGTATCACTCAAAAAAAATTACATGAACATGCCTACAAATGGTTTGGTAGACTTCTGTCCAAATGGAAGAACATGGAAAAAATGATCTCTTTGTCAAACTACAGATGTCCAGGATGTCTTCTCTCTCCAATTGTTTCAAGCAGTGTCCAGATTCCACAGCCTAGCTTAAGACCTAACTATGCTGTCTGTGTACTTATAGGTCTTGGGGAAAACCTGAATGGAGCATATTTATTAAAAACCCAATCTGCAGAGTGTCAAAATCCAGTTTCACTGAGACTCCTGCTCATTCCCATAATGCAAACTAATAATATCTTTCAAAATAGTAATGGGAGAGTCAACATAGACCACACTGAAAGAAAGAATTGCTTTCTTCTTGAGTTTCACTGTGTATTTGCTCTTCCATACTGGCTGCATCATAGGTGCCTTCCCTGTGTGTCCTTTAGGATGATGTGATCCCACACATTGATGCAAATTTGGCTGTGATACCGTAGATGAACAAAACCAACTTTTTTAAGTCTCTCAAGTAGGAAAGATATTCAAGGTTACAATTTTGGTGTAGAATAATGTACATTGAGATTTCAGGCTTCACAGAATGCCAAGTGTAGGATTGGCTTTGGGGCTGTTTTTCTACTGTAGTGCAATTTTGTTTGGCAGAACCATGGTTTGAATTTAGCCCTCCCATCACAGGCAGTATTGTATCAACACAAATATTGGCCTGCTGCAGTTAATACCACAAATACAGCTCTTAATTGAGCTACAAAACTCTGTTCAGTCAAGAAGGAAGACATGCTCTAGACATGGGTTAAAAAAGCAATTTCTCATGGTAGCAGGCTGGCATAGACACAGGCCCCAGTGCCCATTTCCACCTGTACCTCTATGGATGGCAGGATGGCTGCAGCTGCCACCTGAGAAGCAGCAACCAAATTTATGATCCAGTCAAACTTCTCTCAAACAGGTCCAGGTTTTCCCATCTTACAGACACAGCAACTGTTTTTACCCCTCAATTCTGGATCAATAAAACTAATTTTCTGCCTACTCTACTGAGGAGCCCTGAGTTGGGCCTGCCACCAGCTTAGTTCTTACCACTTCAAAACAATCATGAATAAATAGATGGCCATATAACCAAGCTGACAGCCTGAATAACAATTTGCCTTTCTTTTTTTAGAACTAAATACCAAAGAGATTTTTTTTCTCTCCCTGTTTGTACCATATCCTGGCTTCCTATACACAAAGCAATTCACTGGAAATAGAACACATCTCTTTTTTTAAGTACTTTCCTTCTTTACATTAATCAGAAGTTAATCAGAGTAAGTGGGAGTCCCACATTCCCAGAATAGCCCCAGAAAGCATTCAGGAAGCAGGAGATACGCTGGTACTCTTACGCAAAAGGTTGCCATGACAAGAGAACTGTTCCTTCTTTTTTTTTTTTATTGTTTCTGAGGTCATCTTGGGCAGCCAGCACTATGTGAAAGAAGAACGAGAAGCTCAAAATCATCATAATAATACCAAAATAGGCTAATTTTCACATTATGTAACTAAATGGGAAAGGAAGAAAATGAAGATAGCATTGAATTAAATTAATGTAGTTGCAGATCTCTGTAGTCAGAGTAATCATCTTGTGTATGATTTAAAAGAGAGAGGGTGTTTTATTTTTTTTAATGGATCCAGCTGCAAGCAATTGTGAAGGAACTAAATAGAATCAGTAATGATGGTCCAAGAAAGAAGCAAATGTTGTTTGTTTGTTTCTTTCTTTCTGTGGGTAAATGAAATAAATAAATGGCTCAGAATTTAAAACAGTCAGATTCCAAAAACAGAGCATTTGATAGGTCATCACAAAGCAAAAGACCAGTTCTCCATGAGATATCAGAAAGGTGCTGTACAGAAAAATTAACTTCAGCATCCCCCAAGTCAGTGGGAAATCTTTCAGAATAGAGGTTTTATCTGCCTTCTGGGATTTACCTCCTTGGGCAACTCATGTCTCTCCAATTTCTGCATTTCCTCACTAAGTTATCCCTGGTGTATATCACTCCTTCTTCACCTTCAACTACTGTAGAAGTTAATCCTGATGATTCTCAGATAAACCTTCCAGTTTATTAATAAAACCTCTCCTAACTTTTAAAAAAGATAAAACAATACAGTCAGTAAGAAGCTAACAACAGCAGTCACCAAATCCTGAAATTTAAGAACAAAAGCAGGTCCTGGTCAAACTTGGAAGTCAGTAAAGGGCTGAAATATACTGCTTGTCTAACAGGGATCCCTGGCTGTTCAGGCACCTGGTCTCCCATATCTTGTTTTCTCACACTGAAGTCTCCTTGTGATCCACACACCAGGGAATTATCTCCCATCCTGCCTGTAGTGTACTCAGCCCTTCACAATGTATTGGCATGAAGGAGGGGGGATGTGAGAAAGGAAAGGGGAGGAGTTGATTAATTTTTCCAAACAGCAATAGAAAATTACTCCTTTTTCCCCTCCAACTGAAATAATTCCAACCTGCCTGGTGTGATTTACTGCTTCAAGCCATCCTTAAGGACTACAGTAATCAAGCTGTCCTTCAGTAACATGTAATTGTCACCTTTACTCCATTGTCTTGCAATACAGGAAAGACTACCTAAAGCCATAAAGGCTGGAGAAGGTTTAAGGCTATGAAACAAATCCTGGGGCAGCACCAGGTGTCTAACTCTCAGTTAAATAATTAAATGTCTCCGTTCTTCCCTCAACAAACTGGTCACCTCTGAGCATTTCTTGATTTCCCCTTGCTGTGCTTGTTGCAAGGCAATGATGTGACTTTCATGATGAGCAATCCCACTGGTGGCAACAGGACCGCTCAACTGCTTGTACAGTCTTTGCAGATACAGGCTTTTTGACTTGGCCAAATTCCCACATGACTGGCAATGAGCTGTCACACACTGGAGAAGCATGATTTACTATCTAAAGTGCAGAATTAGACAAGGAACAGGAGAGAAAATAATTATAATGGCAGGTTAATTTCCTATCAGAGAAAACAAACTATAAAGGGTAATGTTTCTTGGACCTTTTCGAATGCACCATTTTGTAGCAGGATAAATGTAAAATGATATGAGGAAATACAAACTATTATAAACAGGCTGTTTTGGCCTGAGCCTGTTCAATGGGCTCACTTTTTTGTTTTGTTTTTAGTTTAAGGAGAGAAATTTCATTGCTTGCCTTGGAGATTATTAATTTTACTCTGAAACTTGAAAATCATGTATGTCAAAAAATACTCTGAGATTTTAAAAGTTAGACTGCTTGTATTCAGAGTACTTGTGACCTCTCCAAACTATTCTGCACATATAAGCACTTGGAAGGAAGAATAGAAATGTTTTGTTGATTCGTAGCACTGCTAACAGTTTAAATGTCACTTTGCAATAGCACTCTCAGTAGAAGTATCATTTCTCTTTCCCATTTTAATAATAATTCATCTAAAGAAATAAGCCATGCATCTGTTGGGCAGGACCATGCTGAAACTAAATGTAGAGAAAACCACAAGTTATTGAACTGGAATATATTATGGGTAACACTCATTTTTACAAACATGTTCAGTCCCGTGGGAAAATCAACTTTTCTCCAAAGGACACTCTGTGGATAACTGTTCATTTTCAATAGGTTGTTCTCCTGTGTTGCTCAGATAAACAGCATGAATTTTATTGTACCAAATTCAGTATACAAATAAGACAAATAGAATAAAAGATCAGAGAATTTGCAGGTGATTTATTTCATGAATTGCAGCCATGAATTGTCGGCTACTGGAATGTTGTTTTTCTTTCATTGACTACCTGTTGGGAATATTATGATGTTCTAAAAATCATTCTTATTTGCTCTTAGTTTGCCATTTACTCTGGATTAGTTGACTGCAAATGAATTAAAGTAGAATGAATTTTATTGGAGTATGGTTAATTTTTCATGTTTATGTAACACATTGACCTTGAGTGTACTTATGGTTTATAGTACAGATTTTTATTATGAGAAATGCAGATTTCACTTTTTTTTACTTTTTTTTTTTTTTTTTTTTTTTTTTTTTTTTTTTGGTGAGCTACCTGGACATTCCTGCCAATAAATCATTCACTAGAATGATCAGATAAAGTGTACATGAAATATGCATGAACATAATTGAAATGAGTTTATTTAAGTGTATTTGTAGACAGCTTTCTGAAGCTTTTATCCAGCACTACTGAAAATAGCATAATTATTGAATAAAAAGAAACGACATCTGATAAAAGTAGGGCTGACAGCACACTGGAAGAAAACTATAGAAGATATTACTTGGAAGGAAAAACTTTTTATGGAAAAAAGACAAACCCACCAAACAATAATTCATTCCATATTCTATACTGAAAGTGTTCTTACTTGTCTGGGCAAACACAAACTTGTGTTGTTAAAAGGGGAGTTAAAATCGGAAGGAAAAATGCATAGTAGAATCATCATAAATGCCAGTAATGTAAAATGTGGAGATTGAAGATTGTTTGATAGAATTGTGAATTACCAGGGTGTGTTCCAAAGCAGATTTATTCAGTCACTGCTTCTTTATACTCTACAGCAATACTGATTTCACATTCAGCTTGTTTGGTCTTGTTTCTGAAGGGCGGGGGAAAAAAATGCATATATTTATATTATTTATATATTTTTACCCTGCATTTGTGATATTCCTCACTTAAAGAAAAAATCCAATGTAGTTATTTGGTGAGACTCAAAGCCTTTTTCAGAAACTAACAAGTTAAATTTCACAACACTTCTCTGAGGCAGAAAATTAAGTTTTAAAATTCCCAATTGTTGAATAAGGGAACTCAGGGACAAAGGTTAAGTGATTTAGTGAGGCCACAGGAAACAGTATAAGTAGTGGAATAAGAACTTGTTCCAGCCCATTCCTGTGGCTGGTAACATACCAGAGCACAGGACAATTATAAAATTTCACACACTTTATCTATAGTCTACCTTTTTGGTCCTTCCCCTTTCTACCCAGCTAAAAACATTTTCAGCCAAGTATTATTCCATAAAAAGTTCTGGTATTTCTATTTCTGTCATCTTTTTCTTCAAACTAACTAATTTTTTACTCTTTTGTTTAAAAGGCTTCATTATCTTATAGACAAGTTTATTCCTCTCAGGAATAAAAAGTGCCTGTGGATACTGAAAATGTGACCACCACCAAGGTGTCCAAGAACCACACTCATAAAGACCACAAATGATGGTTCCAAACCTTTGTTGGAGCCTTTGGAATAATGCAAATCAAGCTGTAAGTCAAATCAAATGGCTTCTTTTAAAGCTAAAATGTCATTTCATTGAAAACAGTTGCCGAAATAAAGTTAATTTAAGAATACATTTCCAAATATTTTAGACTGGAAATTTTGAAATCAGATTATTTTTTTGTTTTCTGGCCTAAATGTTTACTTATAGACATAAAAGAACAATATTAATACATGAAATCAAAAATTTTCCCACTCTTAATTTTCATTATCGTTGTTATGGTTGTAATAAAGAGGATATGTTGTGACTTTATTTCTGTTACTCTTATCTTCACCTGTGTGTGCCTCCCTCCACCTTCCTTTGTTCAATTTTCAAACCTTCCTTTACTTTGGAAGGCAGAAGGGAAAAGTGGAATAATATGAATAAGCTACCACACATCCTGAAGTATTGAGAAAACAGTAAAAAAGTAAAAAGGTGGAAAGAAGACAAAAAGCTGATGCTATATAAATTAAAGGCTTTGAGGTAAAGTGACTTAGAACAAAAAATTTCCATGCAAATACACTTAGAAATAGTATTTTTAAATTGTTGGGGGAGGAGAGGGGGAGATCAGGTGAGGTCTATATTTAAAATTTCCCTTGAAACTTTCTTGAATGGAAAAAGTGAAGAGTATTTCAGGAAGCCTTTTCCATAAAGAAACCTGGGATTTTAGGTGAATGGGGCAAACTACACTACACCTTTTAGGGCATTTTTATTAATAAATAACAAGTTTATAAAAATCACTCTCAGTTTTCTGCATTCGGGTAACTTTGTTTATGTAGGGCCCATCAAGAAAAAGCAGTTGTCAAGAAGTTAATTGTCCTGTAGTCTTTATATAAACTTGCTCTAACAGGCCAAGCTTGCTTGAAAAGTTTCCGTCCCCTTTCTGCAAGTATCTTTCAAATACACAGTTTGTGTAAGCAGTGAGTTTTGTCAGACAGTTCAGGCTGCCAGGAACAGCCTTTCCTGAGCAGGAGCTGGGGACAGACCCTAACTCCTCAACTGGATGCATGCTGCACCAGGACATAGAAGCCTGCAGTGAGGCAGTGCTGCATGATAAGCACAGCAAACAGAGGACTGGAGTGAGAGGAGCTTGCAGCAGACATCCCAGGAACCCTTAGAACATCAGTTGGGCTTGAACATATTTCAGTGGTGGTCAGGGTTGCCTTCATCCCGGCAGACTTGATGGGGCCTGCCTGCTCTGAGCATCTCTCATAGGATGCATAGCCCGTCAGTTGTTCCTCCCATAGCTTCCCAGAGATAGTGAAAGCCATTCATAGCATATCTTAAGTTTGTAATGGATACATGTGGATCAATCAACAGCAAAACAGGGGGGAAAAATGCTTTCATATTAAATTCCTTTTTATTTCAGTTAAATTGCAAATTTAATTTCTTTAATAACTTATCACAGCTATATGACAAATGGGACATAATGCTTTTGGTACTTGATGGAGCTTCCTGTGTGATTCACTGTCACTATACAAAATATCTTAAATAATAGTAATTCCTTTTAAAAAATTATTAATTTGGATAATACCACCAACAGAAAAATCACCTGAAGCCCACATGAAGCATTTGCTAATGAATGTGTTGGCTAAATCCAAAGATTTAGTTTTGAAAAGCATGTGGAACGTGTGCCAGAAAAACGCAGCAGGCTTCCATCTGTACTTTGCTTCGATCTGATACAATTAAATGGACCTTTGTGTGACCTCCCTGACCTATCCAGAACTCCCACTGGCCTTCAAGATTGACAGTAATGCCAGCGAGAAGCTTATGAAACAGG
This sequence comes from Taeniopygia guttata, assembly GCF_048771995.1. NCBI lineage: Eukaryota > Metazoa > Chordata > Aves > Passeriformes > Estrildidae > Taeniopygia > Taeniopygia guttata. The sequence continues at coordinate 64,795,088 of NC_133026.1, read as the reverse complement.
GCAAATCTGCTAAGGCACATAAACCCCTTTTTCAATAGTGCCTCAAGCATTTAGGCACAGATCTTGGAAAGGATGTTAGCAGTAATAAACTTCCTAAAAACCACAGCCTCAATGCCTAAGTGTTCCAGTCTTTGACATAACCTATCCAGCCAGGGGTCTTAAGAATCCAAATGGTAAACAGGCCTAAGGTACTTTGAGAGCCACAGACAGAGTGTGCAATGCACGTTTAAACAAGTACATCCTTGACAAATCCCAAAAGCATTCCAAAATCCTGACTCAGGACTCTACTGAGTAGAGTTTCTAACCCACAGCAAATCAACAGTGATTGCAGTAGTAAGGCAGTGTTTTGTTTTGTTTCTCATAATGCTTCAGATTATGGCCTTCCACTGAGCTGCTTTGTGTCCTTAGAGGCAAAAAGCCAGCCTAACTCAGTATTGGGGAATTATTAATCCCAGGGCACTATGGAGTTAGTGTGGTCAGTCTGGAGCACTGACTATCCTGTAATTGAAGGTATCTGAGAAAAGCCTTGTATGGTTTTGACCTGTCATGAATGCATGTCAAGGGCAGGTTATTATGCTTTAACTAAACATTTCACTTATAAATGCCTCTGCTGTTATCTAAGCTGTTGGTATCTTGTTGAGGAGTGAACCCAGAGAAGTGTAGAGCAAAGAGAACAACACAAGAATGTGGAAATAATGGTGAGAGATAGAAATAGTATTAAAACAGAACAGAGAAATCTAATGGCAAGACATGAAGAGGAATAAAATATGCCTTGCAAAGGGCAAGTTACACAAGGCATGAAGAGGGAGGTTATTTTGGAAAATACATCAAACCCACCTCCATTTCTATTTACAAGCTGATTCAGCAGCGCCTGTCATTCAAATCATGTCTCAACAGCAAAGGAATTGTTGTGAGAAGCAAATAATAAAACCAACAGGTGCAGAGAACATGCTGCTGCTCCTATGTTTGAAAAAAAAAAAAAATTACAGGTCTCACATTTAACATCAACTACAAAAAGTTGAGGTTGAAGAAACTGCTATAAGAATGTGAGCCAGCAAGCTCCTATCCCTACAGTGGTTTGGTGATGTTTTTTTTGGTTTTTTGTTTTTTTTTTTTTAAGTCACACTTTCCATGCAGAATCTCCGTGTCTGTGTGTGTGTGTATGTGTGTGCATTTGTCTTTTGGTTTTTTTAATCTACTTCATCAAATTTCTTACTGGTTTCTCTAATGAAAGGTCTACTTCTAGAAGATGGAACCTGCTTTCTTCCTCTTATTATTTTAAATTACATTTTGTGAGCTGCTTAGGGACTTTGTGGCCACAACTGTCCTATTTACTTTGCCGCCTTCTTCTTCCTTTTTTCTTTATTGTTATTACTCCACAACATTATTATTATTATTATTACTATTACTACTACTACTACTACTACTACTATAGTCGTGTGAATGCTCTGACTGAAAATGCAGAATTCCTGAGCCCACACAACTGGGGCAGCAAAGATGTCTACGTGTGAGGGAGCACAGCTAACCGCACTAACTAGCAAATTTTAGCCTTTTCTACAGCAAACTGGTACAGATTTAATGTGAGCTGTGCTTCTCCAGCAGCAATAGCGACAGTCACCGGGTGCCAAACTGATAGCACCCCACAAGTCCCCGCCCTTTAGCCACGGCGAGCATCCACACACCCGCACACCACTCGGGCAGCAGGCAGAGGAGCCTCAGCCCAGCCCGCCAGCCAAATCCAGAGGTAACACGGTGAGAGGAAACCTCGCACAAGCTGCAGTTAGCGAACTGCCATATGCCCTGACAAAGCTACTGACAGCAGTGGCGAGCCCAGGGAGGGCTTTTATCATTAGCCCCTCACCCAGCAGAGGAGGAAACTCATTTAGCCCCATGCTGGACTTTCATTAGGAGCGACTTGTATCAGATGGTCGCAGCGTTCTGGCACTGGTGTTGCCCAGTCCGTTGCTGGAGACGTGGCCATATCTCACCCCAGCAGGGATCCCCAGATTGGAGCAGCTCTTTGTCGACAGATGCCAAGACAGCAGCGGTAGTAGTGACAAAGGCAGCTTGGTTTGGTGTTATCTTTTATGCTGGCATGTTACAGCCCTGAACTTTTCAAGAGGCGGCCTTTCACAAACTACTTATTCCTGTTGCAGACAGAAAGGCAGGGAGTTTATATAGAGGGGGAGAAATAAACCAAAATAAAATATGCTTGAAATTACCACTTGAAGCTGAAGCAAGCATCAAAGAAGCTGTCACTGACAATCATTATTTCCAACCTTGGGACTGTAATAAAAAATCAATGAAGCAAAAGATGTCAATATTCTAGTAACAAAGATGTGATACCAGCACCCTCTCCTCCCGACATCCTAGCTGCTTATCGTAAAAATATACGAAAGTGGAAGCCCAGATGTTGCAACAGCAACACTTTTCTCTTTCCAAAAATATCCTATCATTTCGGGACAACTGCTTGCATTATTGCAGGAGAGGATTTTCAAGGAGAAGTGAACCAAAACAGTATTTTTTGACACTGAGCTGTGACTTCCTCGAAGAGCATAGTGACTCTTGTCAAACATAATTTAAAAAACACCAAAACACCGTGACTGTTTCACTTCCTTCCTGCCTGCTTCCCAAATATGGATATTCAGTATTTAAATCCCTCACACATCTTGCAGCTGACTACCTCACCATGCAGATAGAGTATAAACTGATATGGGCTAACAAAGAAACCCCTAAATAAATCTCTTGATTTTTATCAGTGCGTTTTAATGAACTTCTGTGTTTAATTAAAAACAAACACACACAAAGAAGAAAATGAGCTTTTAAAAAATCTATAGCTTCCTTCCCTTACTTTTCTCATCACCATGATAGAAGGCTGTCCTACACTGTTTAATGGGTTTGATTTCGGTGTAGGCAAAACATCAGTAGCCCTTTTATATAGTCACGGAACAAAAACCAGTAGGAGAGATGAGGTCCTGGCTTCTCGAGCGGAGGCTGCAGCCCTGCTTTGCGCTCAGAGGGGCAGACAGAGCCTGTGTGAGAGGCAGGCATCGGGGACGAGCTGGTCGGGAGGCTGAGCTGGCAGCTCTGGGGAGAGGGAGCAAGGGGCTCGCGTTAACCTGCCCTGCTGCCTAACTCTCCCCTGCTTCAGGTGGCGAGCCACAGCCCAGCATTCTCTCCTGATACAGCAGCTCCTCATTCCCAAAGGGAGCGCTTCAGCTTTCCACTGAACCAGTTCTGTGCCACCATAGCCCCGCTGCACCTGCCTTGTGATCCCAGGGGATGTGAAACCTCTCATTCCCGGGCACCGACTGCAGCAGTGACTACTGCTGCAGCCGGGCAGGCTCTGCCAGGCCCCGCTGACCCGAGACTAAAGTGTTTTAATTCGCATTTTTTTATAGCTCTTCCGTAAGGCAAAAGCCCATAGGGGCGGACATCTGGGAAAGCCGGACCGTGGCGCTGGTGCCCTCACGCCGGCAGCAGGCTGCAGGCTCATCCTGCCGCTCCGCTTTTTAGAAGAGATCGCGCAGGGGGAGCGGCGCTTTATTATTTCAGTATTTTATTTCCTTCCGCCCTCCCGAGCAGGCCGGGCCGGGCCGGGCCGGGCCCGCGCAGGTGCCGGTGTCGAGGCGCCACCTCCCGGGCGGCGGCGGCGGCGGCGGCAGCGGCCCCTCAGCGGGGCGGCGGGGAGGGGTTGTGGGCGCACAGCCCTGCCCGTCCGCACGGACATCACCCCAAACAAATAAACACCTCGCCCCTTTATTTCAGCAGAAAGACCCCCCGAGCCCTTCTGCCTGACAAAGGTCGGAGGCGCCGCCGCGTTAGGGGCTGGGCGGCGGCACACGGACAACGCGGACCCCGGCTTTAATTGCTTCCATTTGGCCTCAGCCAGGGGTGGGCGCGACACGGACGTAAGCGAATGTGTCCCGACCACAGGAAGGAACAGTGTTAAACATTTTAATTATACGGGGAGTGAAACAAAGTAAAAGCAGAACAATGAGAACAGCAAATATAAAGAAAAGGAGGCTAGTTAATGGAACACTAACGTAAGAATTTAATGCAACCAGGCTGAATCTGTTTTGCAGCATGGAAGGAAGGAAAACAGTGCTATTGTCCTGGAAAGAAGTGAGCGCAGCCCGGTTTCCAGCCTACTGTATGTGGCAGGGCTGCCGTGACCCTGAGCGGGTTGTTTCCACTGGAGAAATGCTTTTAACACTCAGCATCTTTGGGGATCTGGAAACCAACTATCTAGCCTTGAAATCCATAGAAATGCCAGGTACGCAGTCATTCATTCTGATCGTTTAATCTCCACTGGCAAAGCGTAGCTCAGTATATACTCTAAGCTACCCTTGCCACTTACCACAGACCTACCTGTACAATAAGACATGTTTTGAAAAGGGCCATCCAGTTGCCAGGACACCGTTTTTAGCACATACCACACTTGGTTATTCTTATGCCCCAAATGTGGGTATTTCATGAGGGCCAAGTTACCCCTGATACTCCCTGTGGTCAAAGTGAAAAAGAGGCTGTGCTAATGATACATTGATATAATTCTGATGTACTAACAATGCCAATGTGCTAGTATTGTGCAATGTGCTAATATGATTGTGCTACATAATAATGTTATGCTAATGCCAAAATTTGCCTTCTTCTCTTCCATGGTGAAGAGCCACTCTCTTCCACTGGCCTGCTGACTACTGAGGGAACCCAGGGTGACCACCTGGCTGGTTTAACTACTCAGAATTGGATCACAGTGCTGCCAGGACCAGCACAGGAGCAAGTAACTTTCCTTAAACAACCCCCTCTAAAGTCTGCTCAGGTTTCAGATAAACTCTTTCCTATTCCAAACTTCTTTGGTTTTCCCACAATTAGTGTGAGGCACTTCAACATATGTGCATGAGAAGAAATGATGGAGGTCAGGTTAAGAATCTTTTGCTTATTTGTCCTAAATGCTGTCTCAGCTTGTGTGACAGTTAGTGCTGTGATGAAATTTTCATTACAGTCCCTGAACTTTAGCCAAGTTTTCAGACCTGTTGATGACACGTCAGAAAATGCAAAAGAATCAAAGGGTTTTCCGCAGAAAGCATTTATGTGTCATGAGATACATATTTTAACCAGAAACTTGCAGTTCCTGGCAGACTGTTACCGGTTTAGTTAAGCTTCCATAAATCAAAGCACAATGCACAGACTATGATCATCAAAAACATCAGAATCCCACAGACAGGTATGTCACTGCCTGGCAGCTTTGGCCAAAATTTGCAAAAAGGGATCAAAGAGCAGAAGCTCAACATTTAGAACTTAATGTAAATCACAGTCATCCTAGAGGGGGTTTCGCAATTGCCTTTACTAGGAGTCAAAGTCATCCTTCTGTGGGGAGGAAGGAAGCAAGAAGAGTCATCCCTAATGTGAAAGGGTGTCCTAATATATTCTGCAGTCACTTGAACAAGTAGTTTTTTTGGGTGTTGTTTTTTAAAGCAGCTAACTAGCTTGTATCACTAAGTAGGTATACAAACAAGTCAATAAAGCAAGCCATATGTTATTTCATAGTTGTTTTTTAATCATCTTAATATGCTTTTATGTAATGCATGTTCATAGCAAATGTACTACAGATTTGAGTGCTAGCGAACAGTGAGATGGTAAAGAACAGAAAAGTGTACTTGCTTAAAGTTATATCATACTTTTCCAAATTTCATTGTGATGTTTGGACCTGAATGTTTTCCACTGAATAGTAGGACCTTTTCCAAATGCCACTACAGGGACAAGTGGTAGGCTGTTTATGCAATGGATGGATCAAAGTATAAAGTCTCTCTTTAAGTTGTGAATTTTCTCTGATACTAGACCTAAGCCAGGATCAAAATAACCTTTCCCCAAATCCAAAAAACTCACAATTTTAAAAGCTGACTGTTGCCAAACTTTGTAAAATTTTAAATCCAGAAACATATGCAGTTCTGATTCTTTCAACATTATCACCCTAATGCAGTGTGTCTGCATTGTTTATTGCATCATAAATACCTGCATTGTGTAATACTCTACGTAAAACTTCATTAAAATAAGACATTGATCATGAAAACCAGAGTGAATATGGATAACCAGATTTTTTCCTGTTTCTACTGAAAATCTTAATCCAGCAAGATTAATGTACCACCACAGAAGGCCACAGTTTGCTCTTCTGCTCTGCATCTTCTAACCATATTTATCATCCATTTCAGAAAAGAAACGAATTAACATAGCCCTTGACTTTTACATTCCATCATCAGAATGAATAGAGGATGATGTGTAAAACTATTTGGAATTATGGGCTTTTCAGGAACATTTATTCTGACTCAGTGTTAGAAGATATGCCAGTGAAAATAGCTGTCAGATGAGCAGAGCTTGGAATACGTTCCTCAGAGGTTTACCCACTTCACATTCTACTATCCTAGTAGCCTCAAATTTTCCCCCCAAGCCCCCCAGTGGGAGATTGTTTTGACCAGTCCTCTCTTCCTGGAGTACTTGAGAAGGTTGCAGAGGCCAGACCAGTTATCCTGATGGCAAATGGAGAAAAATCCCCATGTGTTTAGAGTCTAAATTGGAGTATATCTGAAACCTCAAGTGCATTGCATCAATAGTGCCAGGTCAAAGCTTTTGGGCCCAAATGTTCTCTGGCATGTAAATACAGAAGTGCTTGTTAAAAAGGGAGCAAACTTTCTTCCTGGAGCTGATCATGTACATAAGCAGTAATTTGAATAATCCCTGGAAAAGACTATGGTATCAAAGCCTTCCTTCTGGAGCAGGTCAGACTCCATTCTTCTCTGAGGATAGTTCTTCATAGTATTCAGGTATACATACATTCAGGTATATACAGGCACGGCAGAGGCCTTGGCATCACTTCACTGCAGCCATCCCAGCTTTAATGAGAGGCTCTTCTAGACTGCACTAGTAGGAAATTGGCTTGCATTTTCCTTGGCATGTGCTTCGTACCGTAACGTTGTCACAACTTAAGTGCAGCATTGATGGAAGCTCTGCAATGGCCCTGTGGAGGGTAATGAAGTGTCAGCAGTAAAAAGCAGGAGACATTAATGAAAATATTCATCTCTGGCCTCATCTGTTGACACCCAGTAGGACTGATGCATGAACATAGTAGATGAATGAGACATAAGCAGGCAAGAGACTAGCAAATATCTCGTTAATAGCTTATATATGTGACATCTTCTTTTGGAAGACAGATGAGCAGAAGGTACTCAGAAACAGTTCCCAGCATTACGGATGCAAGTAACAGCAGGTAAACTATAACAAACTATACAAATATTGGTGGTTAAGCTTGCTTCAAGTCCAGAAAAGGTAGAAAGATCACAGAGTGTTATGTGCTGGAAAGTCTATCTGTGATCTTCATAGTTTTCTCTCAAATGGGCCATTGACTCTTGACCATTAGAAAATGTGTCTCCAGCTGTAGCTCATCTGCTGAAACTGATGATGGCCTCTGAGGCTATAATATTGAGGGGAAATAAGCAATTTGCAAATCCATTTTACCATCCATCTCATACCTTTTAATGATGGGGAATAAATACAAGGGATGCAGTGAAGGTGAACATAATTTTGATGCTTTTTATTGAAGTACCACCTCCATTCATATGAATGAAATTCAGCAACAAGACATATATGTGTATGTGTCTCTGTGTCCATGTATTTAAATAAGGTATCCTTCAAGAAGGATACATGGAATGGGCTTTCCAAGATGATGAAATAATTCAGTATGGTATCAAGATAAAAAATCTCAAGTGATTATCACAAATAGAGATTCCAACCTTTTTTTTCTTTTTTAATGCACTAGAAGCAATTTTGTACACATTATTTCTTTGCAATTTCTTAATTGAATGATGTAAAGTGCATATTTTGCAAAAAAATCAGGATATAGCAAACACCTGCTTTGAATGTTATTTTTTAGAGCATTTCTAGAGTTTATTTATAGGGTTTTGTAGGGATTTTGAATGCAATGCGGTTTTTCAGAGTAGATGAAAGGTACCTCTTACATGATACTGGCAACTAGCATCACCCGTATATAACGGGGATTCCATGTGACATTGCCATGGGAATGACCAATAATTTTCAAAATGCAAAAAAAAGTCTTATCTGCCAAATACTCAGTATCTTAGCAAATTTTTATACAGAACTGAAAGCCTATTTTTGGGAAAAAAAAAAAATAGAGTCTACAAAATCTGGGGCAACTCTGCAGTTTCTCCACTAGTGTAGAAGTGGTAACAATGGCAAAAATAACCTGGGGAAAAAATAGATGTATAGATAGAATGTAAATTCAGGACATAGTGATGAAAGCATCTCTTCATGTTTAATATGATTCTAATGAAAGACAATGGCTAATAAGAAGTGACTGGTTAAATTGTGTCAATGACCAATCCTATTCTACATGTTCTGCTGAAGCCAGGCACCCTCTGAGGACAGCTGGAGCTCAGCCAGAATGTCATGATCGTGGTCAAGGTCATAGATCTTCATGTGCCAGGCAATAGAGTCTTGTTCCTAATCTTTACAACCCCTTTTGTTTTACCATGGGGAAACAGACTGGAATATACTCAGTTAGACACCGTTAGTATTTTTAATCCTTATCTCCTTTTGATATAAAAATAAAGCTACCAGTTATTTTTTTGTTTCATTATTAAGCCCTTGGTTTTTACAAGGATTTCAGAACTTGCCCTAGATTAGAAACAAAAATAGTAAGCGCTCCTTTTCACAAGAAATAAGATTTAAAGGTATTAGGGGGCATATGCCCTCCTTTTTAGCAATCGGCACGGGGAGTTCTTTTTTTCTGACCCTGAAAATTCAACTACAGTAGCTCAAAATATGTTTTTATTGTTTAATTCTGCAAATGCTGTTTGTAGTAATATTCCACTAACACACATACACACGATTCCTTTTTCTGGCTAAAATTTGACTTGCTATGAATAGTTGGTAGACAGCCCAGTGCAGGGAGATTGGACTGAATGTTGAGACAGGTGTATTTTTGGCTCAGCCAGTGCCCCAGTATGTAATTGTAGTCTCTGCATCAGTTTTTGCTTCTACCCTAGTTTTTCTGTTCTACTTAAATAAAAGCTTTCAGTTTTAAGGCATGACATCTCACTATGTATTTTTAAGTAACCATAGTCAAAACAATGGTTTGTACATGAATTCTTATGCTCCATTAACATTGAAATAACAGCAGCCTTTCAATGGTTGCCTCTTCAGAGGAGTTGGGCAGTTTTGACATCATGCTTTAATATTAAATTGGGCTTTGTTTGGAGCTGTAGTAGTCAGGAACAAACTATTATGTGTGGGCATGTGAATGCAGGAACAAATGGAAATGGCAGCATCCAGGATTCTGGAAATCATTATGTCTGTGCCATCACAGGCCACCACATTGCACAGTTCTTTCCAGAATCAGAGACTCAGCTTGAAGGGCCATTAGACTCTCCAAATTTTGTAAAACAAGAAAACCTGGCTATTTTTTTGGAGATTCCTGATGGTTATGATTCTACATCCTGAATCAGTGCCCCTGCTGAATATTCAGTGGCCTCATCAGTCTCCAACACTGATGCTGGCCAGTTCCCTTTCATTCCTTGGTTCTGGCAACAATGTTCTGATGCAATACTAAATCTCTATCCTCAGTGAGAGTGTTTTTTGGAAAGGGTGAAGTGCCAGACAAGATCAGACTAGGCCTATGGCTCAAGTACTGTAACACCTGCTCTCTGGCATGGAAGTAGCTCTCATCTTGATCTCTAAGTTAGAAGAATTAAGTGTTCACACCCAGCTTTGTGTGGTTTAATCTGCCTTTCAGAAAAAAAAAAGTTTTGCATATTTTTATTACTGTTTAAAGAAATTTCTTCTTCACATTCCATGTCTTCTTGGCCTCATTGCCTAGGCACCTTTCTATCCAAGGTGCATTTTTTTTCTTGCAGTTCAACAAGGGCCTTCCTTCTCCTTGCACTATGAGACATGTTAACTGCTCCCTGCCTTTCTTATGAATATACACTACATTGCCTAGTCTAATTTTAAAGCAGAAAATTTATTTCCTCATTAGATATTTGAATTACTTGAAGCCCGTTTATCATGATCCTCTTTCTTAAATATTCTTTAATCCTGCAATATCCTTTTGAAGTACATGACCATATACCACAGCTGAGATCAGGCATAGCTAGTGATTTATGTAACAACATTCCATTATTTCCCATATTACTGTCCAGTCCATCTCTAATTCACCCTGCTTGGGTTTGCCAAGCAAAATGGCAATATTGATCATTGCTTTTCTAGCAATTTTCTGCATCTGTTTTGTGTCTCAAATAATCATTATTAAAGGCAGCAAACAAAGCGTAATGAGTTTCAAAAAGCTCAGTTTGAAACTCGTAGTACTTTTTTTGTGCAGACATGAAGAGTCAACTTGTCCACAGACTCAGTTTAGGTGCACAAGACTAGATCATTTGCAAACAAAATTCCATTCAGACAAGCTGGACAAGTGAACTATGAAAACAATTTTCATTACCAAATTCCTGAATCTAAACCACATAATACTTTTGCTATGCCTTTTCCATTGGTAATCCTTAGAAAATATATGTATTTTTTGTGAACTTGGCCAATCATAGCAAATAAGTTCTCTTTGCTTCTCTTCCTGTACTCCCATCTTAAAATGTAGCTGATTCACAAGTGAATAAAGTAATCCCAGCTAGAATTGCTAGTGGTGTCTGCTCATTCATTCCCAGATTTTTGTGACTTTAATGGCCATTTTCTGACCTTACTTGGACATGAGGAAAGCTGTGCAAATTGCCTCCAGTTGATGATATGCAGTGAAAACTTGAAAGGCCAACAGAAAAATTAATTTACCACTAGGCTGGAAGAGAAAAGACAGCTACCTTACTTTTGTATTGAAAAAAATGTATGTCTATAGTCCATAAAAATGGACTATTTAACCTGCTCTTGAACTTCCCAAAAATGTTTCGACACCAATCATCCATATGTGAAAGATTCTAGTTGCTTCATATTTGAATTCCTGAGCTTAAGCTTTGGTCTTTTGGGACAACTGGGCACAAGCCCAAGAGCCTGGCATTTTCTCCCTCTTCCCACATCCAGATAAAAAGCAACTGGGACTCTAGTCTTGCCCTAGAGACTCTTAACTGTTCTGCATACATGAAAAAGTGAGTTCCAAACAACAAGCTGATAGAAATAAGCTATTTTGCCAACCATGCACAAGAGTTTTGTGCACAGTCAGCTGTGTGGTACGGGTACATGGCTGCCTACAGAAACGTGAACATGAGAGCTGTAGACCCAGCTGGTAAAAAGGAAGAGTTAAACAAGAAAAGCTTTCCAGACCTCACAGTTTTTTTCATAATTATAATGTAGTTGGCTTCTCTGGAGAAAAAGGACTATTTGCCTCTTTCTCCTCAATGGTTAAAACTACATTTCTTGGGAAAGACTAATAAAATGAACAATAGAACCCTGGAGCCTGCAGAGCTTGGGTCTGGTTCGTACAAAGAGAAAAAAAAAAAAAAACCCCAAAAAAAAAACCGCAAAAAATGCTGTTTTCTTAAATTTTGCCACAACAACCTCATGCCTAGAACCACAAGAGGAGGTCCACGCATAGCTTGGTCATTAATTACAATTTTTGCACCCCTTTCGTTGGTTTTTTTGGGGTTTTCTTTTTTTTTTTCCTTTTGATGACAAGAGCAACTAGAGAAAATCAGAACAGAGAGCTGGGGATCATTCTGAGTAACTTCTTGCTTTCCGTGTCTCATCTCAGGGGGTGGCAGCTCCTGGACTTATTTCTGCTATTTCCTGAACATTTTCCATGAAGTGCTGACTTGCAGTCTGCAGTCTGTATCACTTAGAGCAATATTCAGCATCACAAAGGATCAGATCCCATAGCAGAATCCAGCCAATCTGGACTTACAACTTGTCAGCAGTAATCCACTGTAAGCAAGGTGACAGAGTACCAAAGATCAGCATGGCTGGATGGTTGGCACATGTGTCCCACATTTTTGGGTGCACATGTATGACTGTGTATTACATTAATATGCTCTGACTTAGTCTTATGGTAAAGAACTATCAGCCTCCTTCAATAAATTTGTTGTGGTTGAGTGCTCACCGATTATCTGTAGGAATGCAAATACAGCTGTTTGTTAGACATGAGACATTCATTTAGTTCTCTGTATTGTCAAATGCATTATTATCTAATTTATAGCAGGAGAATCTTTACCTCCAGTATGTGTGATGAACCTCATTTCAACCTATTTTCACCTATTCTTGCTTGCTCTGGGTAATGGGTAGTGGTGTGTGTGAGCCAGAAAGAGCTGCTCAACTTTCATAAACATAATGAGCTTCCAAGAGTGGCAATTAAAAAAAGAAAAATGCATAAATTAATTTCTAATTTCTTACTGGTAAATGCAATGTATTTCGTGTTGATAAACAAAGACACAATGCCCATGAAATCCTACAAAACCATTTTCCCCCCTATCATGTTCCAGAAGATAAATTTGCTTTAATACTTAGTGTTAGAAATAGCTCAAAAATGAGACATGACAGTCCTAGAAATCCTAAAGCACCAAATATGAATTTCTCCAAAGGGATTTGATCTCAGTTTAATATTCAGCATTTTTTCTTGCTCACTTATTTGGAGCATATAAAAGTATTAATTTATTTCTGCATATAATATGGAGAATGGTGAGTAGCTGGATTTTGAACCAACTTGTCATTGTTGAAAATGTCAGGGCCACTTCTTTAATACTCATTGAAATTTTTAGTTAGTCAATGACAGATATATATAGCAAACAAGCAGTCAAAGAAAAGCTCACCTTATGTCAATGAAACAGTGCATAACATCATTTTCCTGTGAGGACAGAAATTATCACTTTCGCAGAAATCACCCTGATTTTTCAGGTTTAAATAACAGATGTGTGAGAAGCCATAGCTTTCCTTTTCCACCTAGAGGCCACAGGAACATACTCCAGCCTCACAGGAAGGGAAATATTCAGATCAGATGGACAGAGGCCAGGAAGAGGCAAAAAGAATTGCAAGGAACTCAGAGCCCATGAGATGTAAGGAAACACTGGTAGTCTGCCAGTGGTGGTCAAAAGCAACTGTTAAAGGAAACTTAGCAGGAGGAAAATGGTAAGAGTCTATCTACTTATAAAGGAGTGAAGAACATCTTTTCATATCCACTGAGGATAAAGCAAAAATTTATTTCAAGTAAGAGAGACTTAGGTTTAGCTTTCAGGTAAAAAAAATGTCTAGTGATACAAGAAATGAAACACCAGAAAACATTGCCAAGAGAAGCTGTTGAATTTCATGTGTCAGTCAAGATTTTTAAAAATGCATTGGGAAGATGCTTTCATGTATGAATAGTTATTCCCATCAGAAAGGTGGAAGGACAGACCAGATGTTCTAAAACACAGGATTCTATGATGAAGTCTATTTTCTATGCTTCTGTTATAGCTATTTTTTCTATGGTCTGGGAGTAAACTAACTAACTTTGGACCTGAAAATGTTGGAAGCAAAAAAAAAAAAAAACAAAAATCTTATTTTTCTCACATTTTCCTTCTTCCCTTTTCTGTTTGCTCCTTCTGGATCCATTGAAAAGGGAATGGCTTTTGTCTCATTGTAGACTAAGTTTCTGCAATTTTTCTTCCACATCTGGGCAAAACTACTCTCTTTTTCTTGTGTGTTCCGGAGTACCTCCCTGCAAAGTTATACTAAACCCTTGCTTGAGTGCACATTGGAATCACCCAGTTTTCAATTACAGAAATAATCCTATTCCTACAGAAAATATCAAGATTTGTTTCCAGCTTCTGATCCTCAAGTTAGCAGAAGCAAAGTTTTTATTATATGCAGCTTTGGTCACCATGAACTTGGCAGTGAAAGAGAATTCTCAGTCACTGAACTGCTATGAGTTTTTTTAAGAGGCAGACCTATACAAAAGTTGCTTGCTGTTCTTCCAAAAGACCCCAGAAGTTTTGTTACACATTTCAGTAGCAGTAGGACTACTTCATTGTACTGGGAAGAGATTATTTACCCTCCTTTTTTTGTTTTGTTTTGTTTTTGTTTTTTTTTTTTTTTCTTTTCATGACAGTCCTCATAGAATACTGAATAATGCCAGCAGGATTTAAAATTGAATTCAGAATTATTTTAATTACCTTAAATGTTTTACTTTTTTTTTCAAACTAAATGCCTAAATAGGATCTGCTCAAACATGCCTAGCAGGAGGCATTTAAATGCCTCATGCAGATAGGCTGTTCCCTGCTTCCTTGTTTGGTTTGCTTTTCCCTTTCTTGTTTTAAAAAATCCAGTAGTGAATGAATGAAACATAATTATGCAAATATGCTAAATCCAGTTGACAGGCAGGATGCTACAGCAAAACTGGTAAGCTGAGGGCAACGTCTACATTTCATTATTTATTAGGGGCCAGATATGAAAAGGCATTTGAGCACCCAAAGAGACAGAGAGTCAGTAGTATTTACAAAACCACCTCAGTGATAGAGGTGCATTATTCCTGTACAGTTTTACTAGTGGGGAAATTAATGGGGGAAATTAGTGAGCAGTGGTCCTCCAAATTAATCTACTTTATGAGTCAGCAATCTTATGTGTTTCTCTGAATGCAAATCCCAAGTGCAAAACAAGTGTCATGCATACATCTACACTCTCGAGTGTTTTTAAATTACTGTATGCTATATGTAAGAAAGAACATTTTGCGCCGTATGAAGAAACTCTGCTAGTGACAGTTTTACCAGTTCATATTGAAATGCTGTAGGAAATTATAGATCAGGAGCTATAATTTCAGTGGTAAACCCAAGTTATTTCCAAGTCTCTGCAAAGGTGTGTCATAAAAGGAGTCAAAGAGAACATGACAAAGAACTTATGTAGTTAGCATTTTTCTCCTGTAAGAAACTGAAGAAAAAACAAAAAAACCCCAAAAAACAAAAAACAAACAAACAAACAAACAAAAAACCCCAAAAAACCAAAACAAAAAACCCCCAAAAAAGCAGTGGCACTATTGTTTCTATGTGCAATTTATGAAAGACATTGCTTCTGACACAGCTACTTATGGATGGTGATCTTTGTAAAGGAATAAGGATGCAAAGCTTCATATATGGAGGTAGATTTGTTGTTATGAATGCATTAATTGAATGGAGGATTCCAAACAAAATAAACTCTAAGATTTGTCAGTTTTAGCAGTTTGCTATAAAACTCACACAACAAATTTGTTTTGGGTCCAATCTATTGAACAGTCACATTACTGAGTTGGACAATGAATTATGGAGTACACATAAAACTGGCAGATGGCATCTTTCTAGGAGGAATTCCAAACACTTGAGAGGATAAGGCCAGTACTCACAGTGATCCTAAAAATGTTGTTGAAATACTCCAAAACCCACAATATGAAATTCTAGGGAATGCTATGCTTGGGAAGGAAGAAAACCCACAGAAAATGTGAAATGGCTGAACAGGAAAATATCTGGCAGCAATGATGAGTAAAAATATCTTAATATGTTTGAACATTATATCAAGTAAAAAGGCCATTGTCATTCTGGAGTATGCTAAGTGGCATGCCATAAGTTAGAGATGGAGGACTTTATTCTGGCCTATGCAGCAGTAACAGGACTTCAGCTAAAATATGTGGTCAGGTTTTGAGCACAGCATTTTAAGAAAAGATGCAGTCTAACTAGAGTGTGGGCCAAGAGCATAAACACTATAAGATGTTTCAAAATGTGACAGGAGGTTGAAAGAAATGAGTTTGTTTAGTTTTGGAGAGTGAGAAGCAATTCAGTAATTGTCTAATATGTAAAAGGGTTCTATATTGAGCACAGTCATCAGTTACTCTCCATTTTCACCCTATGTAAAAAAGAAATCACAGCCTTAATTTTTCAAAAGGGAGAAAAAAGTTTAGATTAGATTAAATTAGACATTAACAAATACTTTCTACCTGCAAAGGCTTTTAAAGACTGAGAGGCTGCCTATTGAGCTTCTTTACTTAATAATTGAAGACCTCTGTGAACAGATTAGACAAAAATCAGATCATCTGAGAATATTTGACAATCTCTCAGGGCAGGGAGAGATGAGTTTTAAAGATAATTTTCATTCCTGCATTTCTATGATGCTACTGCTTAAGTCTTTAGAAGATAATATTCTTAAATTACCTGAAATCCATATTTACTTTTTTAAGTAACTCACATTTATAGAAAAGATTCAATGATAGTCCCTTTGGGATTTGCATTCCAATGTGGAAGGCTTCATTAAAACAAACAAAATCTGGATAAACTCTTTTCACTAGTCTCAAAAAATGCAAGGAGAGTGTCTATCTCTTTGAAATAAAAGGCATGAGTTGTATTTGTTACAAGAGGGAATACTGTGTTCAGGATTGGGATTTGTTATGCTTCTTCCTGGAGAAGTGCAGTTGGATCAGCAGATTTGCAAAAATTGCAAGTTAAATTTAGTAGGACTGGCTACTTATTAAGCTCATAAAAAATATGTGTACATCAATTGTATGTTTATTCAAAATATTATGATACACAGGTGTAATGCTATAATTTTTGAGGTTTTTTTGAATGTAGAATTTTCAGAGGTATTTCTAAAGGTACTGTATATAACCTTACCACTAAAGTGTTATATCTTATATCCTCCTAAACTCACACAGTGGAATAGCATTTTTAGCTAATAAGACTCTTAAACTTGCTCCCTTTGTGATTGTCAGTGCCAAAAATCCTGTTAAGTAGCCTTATCTGAACCTTAAGTCATGACAGTCAGATTGGAAAGATTACCATGTCTGTAATCTACATGCAAATCATTCGATTTGAAAACAGTAAGACTTGCAGAAGGAAATTTTTCCCAGGTGCCAACGTACTTTAACTAGATGCTAGTAAGTAACATTGTAAATATTACAATTACACACATTTCAAAGAGAGTCAAATAGCCTTTCCCTTTAACCTTCTGCCAAGTTTAATTCTTCCTAAAATTACAGAGTGGCTGTTCTTCAGACATTGAAGCGATTTGCCATACAGATAACCAATATGCAGTTAATAACAGCAGCATCATGCAGATCCGTGGCAAAAAATACAGCAGCCTGCCCAAAATTAGGTTTTATGTTTATGGCTTTCTAAGAGCAAGACCTGTCTCTTCCTCCAGTCTCACTGTCTGTCCCTTCTCATACCTGCTGCATTCAGATCATTTTTACAATAATGATGTTCTCATTGTGAGCATGTGCTTGAGACCTTACTTATACCTTGTAGGCTAATGGTTTGCTTTACCCTGGCGAACATGAAGGTGTCAGTTGGTATTAATAATACTGTGAAAGAGATAACAGTATTTCCATAAATTGACCTTCTTGATGATGACTTCACCCCATTTTCTTCAGTTCAGTTTAATGACTTGAAGAGTGTTCAGTGATGAAACCATTCCCAAGCATAAATTATTCAATACAGGAAAAAAGTAGTAGCTCCATTTTGCAATTTTCCATCAGTGGCTGAACCTTTGTAGGTGAATTGTCTGCAGAGACAGAACAATTCTTCTGACCTGCGTAAACTTAGTCGCACCCTTTTTAAAAACCAGACAGCAATAAAAAAATTGAATAAGGAGAAAAAACGTTTTCTTCAAAATAAATATTGACCCATCAATTTGTGCTCTTAAAAATGTATGTGCATATATACATATACATGTAGCATATAGAAAAAAAAACATCTTTCAAAATACATTTACTCTAAGTTATTAACAAGTAACTTCATTTAAAGGGTACAAATCAAAGAGCTGGACTAGAACCAACATGACCATAAATATTTTAAATGCTTGACGTTACATACCAGACACAAATAAACAGAGAAGCAAATTACAGCTAGTATTTCTAAAGATAAAAATATTTACCATCTGCATGTTAATATTTGCATATTCAGTATGACTTTTTAGCTACATTTCTGAAATTATGATTTTCCTATTATGTCTCTGTTGCTTATTATATCACACTACCACATTCACCTGGAATTCAATGCAGAGAAAAAATCTCTGCCTTCTTGCAGTGAGAGTTTTTCCAGGTGGGATTTACAGTATCTGCTGTCCTTCCCTGGTGTTTTTCCCGATCTGTTTCCTTGACATCATGCATCTGCTGGAGGTGGTGGGGTAGAGGCAGCCTGCTGCTGGACCACAGTGTCTGCTGCTGTCTGAGAGAAATGTGCTCAGAAGTTGTAAATTCTCAGCCAGATCATAAGAATGGGCACCATACAGGGAAGCCTGTTTGGAGCTCCAGAATGCCTGCTTTCTGATTTATATATATTTTTTAATACACATTGCAGCCGTAACAGACTAGAAATGTGAACTTTTGGGGTACAAGGTCTGTTTAAACTTATACACTGTCATGAATGGAAACTACTCCTGAATTTATGTTTTGCATAAAGTCAGAGAGCAGAGATTTCATTCCATCAGCACAATTTGGTCATATGATAATAGGCCGATAGAGCATGGAAATTCTGCAGAGATTTTTGCAAATTACTTTCCCACTTAGGCACATTAAAACACCAAAACATTTCCTTTCCTTTTACAATATATTCTTTCAGAGATATCCCTTTCCCTGATTCTATTGGGACAATCATTTTTAAGCCGCAAGTCAGAAGGTAGGGTATGAGGAAATAAAAGGAAAGCTGTTGTATATATGCATCATAATCTTCTGATATTCAAGGGAATATAATCTTATATTAGGAACTACCTGGCTGTTCCAAGAAGTCCCAAATTATGAAGATCTAAATCAAACCTGTAGACCATCATATTTTAGCAATTTGATGGATTTTCTCTTGCCTTTTACCCTTATTACTGTGTAACAGCACAGAAGTTGTAATTCCTGAAAAGTCCCAGAATGGTAAATGCTGTTCAGATCTGGGCACTTGCTGGTTTCTCCGCTTTGAAAGGTAATTTAATGGGAACAAGTACAAGTGCAATTGAATATGTAGGCTAGAGGCACTAAGTTGCAGCCTCAAAGAGGTCATGCAGAAATGAATTTTTAAAAAGGACTATAAAATTGCATCTAAGATAGATGGGGTGCAAAAGCAATATTTAAATGAAATTGTTATGGATATAAGTCACTTGCCAGGCATTCTAACTATTTCCAACATAAAATATGTTTTCACTTCATATATAAAACATTGTTATTATTCACATCCTGTGTCATGTTAACATATTAAAACTTAAATGTTTAATGCATATATTAAAATTTTGTGTCATCATTAACACCGCTGATGAATACCCTTTACCAAAAATAATGGAAAAGATATGTCAAGGCAGATAATTTTTACAATTAGAATAAAAATATGTAACTTAAAGTGTGATAAGATAGAACCACTTAATTCAAAGTTTCACAATCCCCTCTCCTTGCTCGTGGGAATCCAACTGCCATTTGTTTTCCTATTAAATGACATTTCAAATACTTTATTATAAACATAAATCACATCTCTTTTTGAGAAGGCAAATGACAAACTAAATTTGAGGTCTGACTTGCATTTATATGTTCTACCCAGGACTAAATAGACGAGCAGTTGCTATATAGATTGTATTTGATGGATAAACAAAGAGAGGCAATAGGTTATGGAAAACATGTCACTTGGAACTGACATCTGCCCTCATAATTCGTGAGTGTCTTACCCTGCCGTGTCACCTCTGCAGACATCAGTTCTCCATCCTACTTCACAACATCCAGGGAAAGAGATTTACTTGTTTTTAAAGTCAAGCTGCCTCCTGTAAAATGCATACCTTTCTCTAATGGGGGATGTTCTCTTCTGTGTGGTCAGGTAGGCCGGGAGAAATGCCCTCAAGTACTGGGGATGGGGTGTGCAGAACAACACGCAGTTGCACAGGAGCAGGACAGCGTTGGCAGGGAGATGGGATCAGAGGAAGTGTGCTCAGGCTGCCCTTTATGGGGATACCATAGTATGGGTGGGACTGCTCCAGCCAGCAAGGTGCCACCAGCATGGTCACTGGGTATGATTAAATGGAAGCTTCCAGAGATTTTTTTTTCCCATCAGCAATGATTTACTGCCCTGACATGCAGGAGGTGTTCGTGCTGACAATCCATCAACACGTCTCCCATAGACCCACACAGAGCGAGTGCACACATGGGTGCCACTGAGGCAAAACCTCTGCTTGACCAGCAGGGTAAGAAATCTCGGCTACATATTTTAATATAGAGACATGGTCAGGTTTGTCTGTACCAAATCTAGAGATACTCTTGGACCCCACTGAATTCACCTGAATTGTTGAAACAAGGGCTCGTTAATTAAGGTTCACACTTTACAAACAGAGAAAGGAAATCAATTATCTTAATAAAATTGCTGAAAACTACGAGATGCAACATACTGAAGTGGAAATCCCTAACATTAACATCAGATCATTTCTAGGTCTTCCAGTTTTATTACCATTTATATAAAGATCAGGTGTTTGGGTATTTTTTTTCCTAAAAATGCCTTCTTACAATTAAGCAGTTAAAACATTTTCTTGGCTTTCATTTAAATATTGAACACTTATTGATCATACAGCTGTAGAGATAAATTTAAGGATTTGACTCTTCAGGGTCCACAATTGAAAAGTCAAGCAAATACAACTTTAAGCTTTTTTTTTTTCTTTAGTAAACTTCTGGGGTTGTAATTTGACTTCAGAATTCAGTGACCTGACCCAAGATTTCTGAAAGCTGGACACTGGCAACATCAATGCCCTTGTTCTGCAACACATATTGTCAGCACATATTTGGAATGGCCTCCATAATTCATTCATGAGTTGCATTCAACCCAAATATATACTGAAAAATTCCTTTACCATGTTATTCATTTTTATTTGGGCAATGTGTATTTATAATGTGTAATGAAGTAATATAAATCGCTCTCATACTGTAGTATGCTTTTGATTTTCACCTGTTATTGTGGATGACAAAATTAATTTAGCCTGATTATTAGCCAAATTAATTGTTATGGGGAAGAGAGTGTCCCACTAGAACACCAAAAATAAACTTAATTTCACTCTCTTTTTTTTTTTTGTGATGCAAATCAGTAAATGAGTTTAGATATTTGCTTTCTACCTAGTATTTCTCTGTCTTCCACTAGCACAAAATTATTTAGGAATAATTGTTTAATGATTTTTTTTCAGACAGACAGATTAACCACATTTATTTTCAGAGAGAAAGAGCAAGAAGGTTTTGTACAGCTTTAAAAATTCCTGTGCATAACTGTCACTTTTAAAAACCTATCTCTTAACATATTTTAATATTTCCTCTGTCAGTTAAAGACTTTTTTCAGTTGGATCTTTCTTAGAAAACTAAAGTCTTTGATTTTTATTTTTGTTTTGTTTGAGGTTTTAGGAGCATCAGAAATATTAAATTTGTCCTTTTGTAGTTTGGCTGAAAAATAAGTTTTTTAATTCAGCTAATCTGATGCTGATATTCATGATACCTTAAAAAAAATCTAAAGGGACAACTAATCATGAAATATGTAGGTTTTTCCTCATCTTTGCTAAGATCAGTTGACTTAATGTTAGTCAATCTAAATTTAAAAAAAGTTTAATAAATTATTTTTCAAATGATCGGAGGCTGAAAGAAATTTTAAAGTAAGGTTGTTTCTGAAAGAATTCCATGACATATAAAAGATACACCAGTAGGCAAGAAAAGAGGAATATTCAGTTCCAATAATTAATGACAGAAAAACTCTGGCATGTAACAGAACACATCCGATTCAGGTGAATCTGATAAATACATAGAATAAGAATTTCAAGACTTGTAACATTATTAACTGTTTAACATATCATTTTCTGACACTGAAATCATAAAAGGAAAGTAAAAAGGGGCTACTTTCTATAAAAAACTTCTACACCTTTAATTACCCATTTTTAATCAGTTAGGCATAAATCATTCGTCTTAAAAAAAAAATCAGATAATATATCCTTAGTCTTTGAAATACAAGGATTACAACTATAACAAATTCTCTGAAACTAAGTTAAATTGAAATTGTCTTTTACCCTGTAATATGTCTAAAAAGGCTCATCTGAAATATAATATAAATATCAAAAAAAGGGAAAAATAATACCTGAGAAGTTATGGCAGACCTAACAGCATTCCTATTAAAATAAATGAAGAAAATTTGACTATAACTTCCATCTAAGTAATATGTATTTTGGAAATAAAAAACGTTCATTAAAATGCTGAATTAAAAAAAAAAAACTAAGACAAACCCAAAAACATCACAGAGCTTATAATCATTATATCATCATCATGAAACTGGGGGGAACATATCATGAAAAGAGTTAACTGTTACACAGTTTCCCACGCTCATGCTTATTTAGGAAATAAAAAGCAACTGGTATTTAAAATATTGTAGGTGTATATAATGGATTACTGAAAAAAAATGCATATGCATAAAGGTGTAGTGCAATTTCAACTTCACAATGTTTTGTCCTGAGATGTTAATAGGGTAGCTTTAAAAATAAAACTGAGCAACAGCTGACTATAAATATTTTTCTGGAGTGTTTATATACTGCCACAAATAATATTCTAAAAAGCTTTTCAAAAGATCTTAAGGGAGATACAATCACCATATTTTATTGAATTTGGTTATGCATTCCCTTATAGATTATCTTGGAAAATCCCAGTGTACATGATAATACAAATCAAAACAGCTCCTGTTTTATCCATCGCACTACAAACAGAGACCTACTGCAATCAGTGCTGACTACCAGAGTTGTCAGATTAACACACCAGGGCAATTGAGCGAGGGAGGTGATTTCCTCTTCTCAGCGTGCAACTTGATAGTGTTTCACAAATCACTGCTCCATAGCAGTTTTCTGCCGTTGAATCTAAAACCTGCCTTCTGTATTCCTCAATATACATCTTCATGGAACCAGATACACATAAATCATCACTTTACAAATCTCAGCTTCTTAAATACAGCCGTGCATACCTGGCCTAATGACAGCAGCCCTGAGCACCTGGCAGCTTCCACTGCTGCCAGAAGCAGCAGCTGAATTATCGATGCAGCTTTGGAGTCAGCTCAGGTACCAACAGGGGCACAGCACAGACAATTTGGGCCGACAGGGGACCATGCTCTTGTGATGACACCACTAGCACAAAATGTCCTGGATTACCTGAAATAAGACTGAAGTGTTCTTACTTTCTAAAACAGGACCGTTGAACACAGGGCACTGGAAAGTATCTGTGCCCCTTCCAATCTCCTGAAACATGCCTAAGAATTATTCAGGGTGATGTTAGCTGGTGGTGCTAGCAAGTCCAAAGCAATGGAAGAGCCCAGACTAACAATTCAATAGCACAGAGGGTCAGTGTCCAGTCCTAAGGAATATTCCTTGGAAGGTTTCAGTACAGCAGCATGAGTCTGGCTGCAGCAACAACATTTACTCTCCTATCAATAAAGTATTAGAGACAAATCTTTTTGTCAGCAGCCATGGGAAAGTAAAACCAGAGGAAAGCATTCAGATAAGATGAAAAACTGTGTTTCAGTGTTTAATGGTAATAGACACGCAGAGTATCATGAATATTTTTTCCAGACACAGTATATTTCACTTACAGTTTAGATAGGCCAGCATTTATGTAGCAAATCTGAAACCAAACTTCACAGTTTAGTTTCAGAATAAATGAGTGTTTAATTAAAAGCTGCCACTTTGGGCTTATTTCTATATAAATATTTCATTTGGGTTTATTTTTATATAAATATTTAGTCAGTTAATGCACTGGAAATTATCATTTACAGATGGAAGGGTAACACACAGTTCTAAATGCCATCAAAATAGAAAGTAAAGGAGGGAAACTCACGCAGCAGTGTTTCTGATGAAGTTAAAAATGTGATGTGTAGTGATTTCAACTAGCCACCAGGTATCAAGGCCAACAGGCCGAGTTGCTCTAAATACACATAAATAGGGATGGGGAAAGAGCCTTTTCACACTCCTGAAGCTTTCTTTCACCAGTCTTCTCACATAGGCTTGGTGTGACTGAGGTGAAATATTCTGTTTCAGAGTTCAGGTTCTTTTCCCCTTTTCCTGAAGTGCAGCCATTGTTATTTCCTGCGGACTTGTGTCAAGCCCATTTCAGTGGGGCTGGCTCTCTCTGGAAGGCTTTCCCAGGGAAAGGTAGGCTGACCACCCTGTGGTGATAGCTGCCACTTCCAACACTTGCAGTGAGGAAATTCAGCTCGACTCAGGGAAGGGAGTCCCCTCCTGATTCCCACAGACAGGGATTGCAGTAGTAAGCAAAAAATGAATGGGGGAAGCAGAAGACATTCTGGATTGCCAAGGGGAAAGTACTTTCAGAGTGATTGAAGAGGGTTGAAGGGATGGGTCTGAAGGAACTGTGGGAAAAGGGTGTATGAACAGTAAACACAGGGAAAGTGTGTCAGAAGACAGACAGCACCATAAGTGTAGAATAAAAGAAAGTGTGGGGTCTCTACAGGATGCAATCTGTACATAGAAAATTATTGCAGTGCTAAGCCTCTAAAAATAATTGTATTGTAAAACTTCTGATGAACATGAGGTGCTAATGTAAATGAATTGCTAAGATGTACATATGTTTGCATTCTTGTAAAATATATTTATCATTGCAATATCAGTAGGTAATACACATACACTATATAATACATATATATTTATATACATATATATATGTAGATATATTTATATTTATATACATATATATAATGATTTCAGGGTTTCATCAGTACAGGATGTTTCAGCACAATAGACCTGATACATGCTTCATCCAATGCACACTGGACAAGAAGAAAAGAAACTTCACTCTTTTAAAGGGTCAGAACACAAAAACAATTTTTAAAAAATGGAGCAACAGTGAGATTAAGAAAATATGTCTGTCTCTAACACAAATGGAAATTGAAAGCAGTTCTGAGGAATTTTTGCAGATTTACATGAAAAGAAGACACCACTAGCTTAAAAAAGTAACCCAGTCTGGGGACCAGGCAGTCATTTCACCCTCCAGTACAACTGGATATGGTATTACGAGCTTTTTCACATGCAGGAGTGTGAGTTGTCCAGATACCTCAAAATGTAAAATGCGATGTAGTTGCAGGGTTGTAGCCATTTTCCGTGTGCCCATAAGCATTTCATCCAGTTGTCTACCTGTGTCTGGGGATATAACCACATACAACATACAAATAACTAGCTTAATGTCTGCTGAGCTTAAATATACACATTTACAAGGTATTTATTGAGGGAGCTGCTGCCTCTTAATCTCCTTTTACATTTTAATAAAATCAGCCTTTCTGAAGAAGCTAATTATGTAGAGCCTCGCAGTATCTCATAAATCTCACCTATCTTACTCCAATAAAAAGCTGGAATACAAATTTTAGATTGCTCTGACCAGGAAGACCTGGAGAATGTTCCCCCACCCAACATCATTTCAATTCATCTTTATTTTACTTTGCTAGAAAGTGCATCTTTGTAACTCGCGGTGCTGGGTGAAGTGCCCTGCTGCGACATGAGACGTCAGGTTCTGTCAGTCACATCAACTGATGTGATGTGACAGAGCCTAATGTGATGGGACCAATGCCCTGCTGAATGTCTACTGTGTCACTGCAGTATTCAGGGGCTGGCTTCTCTGAGAAGAAATGCAGTGAAGGAAACCGGGCTTCCCACGGCTGATGAAACTAAATGATTTTGTAAATGAAAATACAATGAGGTGTTTGCTGCATATGCAGGCACAAGTAGCATATTTGGCATGTTTCATTTTTCTATTTGTTTGCAATGACAAATAAATGATATCCAGTCATGAATTTTGCTTAAGTTTTCTGTCCTTCCTGTAAAACTCTAACTAGGGTCTATCTAGGGGAGGACTGGAGTGCTGCTTCTTGGAGTGCTACTCTGCTTGGGACAAATGCTGATTTTGGAAGACCCATCAGCACTCCCTGATGGATGCCACAATGCAAATTTGAAGGTCTCCTCCTGCAGCCCCTCCATGTTCAGAGACAACAGCTATTGCTTTTGCTAGCAGATTTTTCACACCAATCCTACCCTATGCTCCTGATCCTCAGCAACGAAACATCTTGAGGCAACTTCTCCTAGTGGCAGTTCCTTTCAGAACACAAACTAGTCTCTGAAAAAGCACCATAAAGTTTACTCAGATCTTAAAAATGTTTTCAGAATACTTCCAAGAAAATAAACCCAGTAATCACGCATTAAGACATCACACTTAGCAGAGATGTTGACTTTTAAGGATATGGCTTTCTTTACTCTTTTGGCAGTGACAACCTTCAGATCTCTGCTTTGTTTTTATTAGTTCTTCCACATGAGACAGCCATGAGAGCTGGTGAAGCCCATAAAAGAAAGCAAGTCAGTCCTGTCCTCGTCATCTGCCAGTAATACAGCTCCCAGTGAAACTGGATGGGTAATGAGAGTGAATTATGTCTTTCTCAAGTCAGCTCCAGGTGAGAGCTCTAAAGAATTTTTTGATATATTTTGGCTAAGTGCTCCACTCAGTGAAATGTTGACAATCCCAACACTGCATTATCACTGGTTTCACCGTAGTGATCTTAAACAATTGCTCTGGCACTAAGCAGCTATTTCATTTTAAGATAAAGCAAATTTTATCATTTTTCAAAATGGCTTTACATGGGTCACCTTGATCACAGAGAAGTTGCTGATTAGCTTTTTACTCCTAACCTCCTCAGTTTCTGTACATATTGGTTATGGTAGAAATGCAATCTTGTTCATTATTCTCATTACAGCGTAGTCCAGTAAATAGCACGCAGCAGATTTGCAGGAACAGCAAAATCCCTTTGGATTGCATATAGATATGGGTGAAGCATCTTGTGCCAGAATGCATGGAAATGTGCAAGAAAGATGGTATATATCTTCTGGCAAAATTTCTTAGGAACTTGTCAGCCATGTCGCTGTTATACAAAAGCTTATTTAAAAATAAACTAACAAATAAACCCCAACTCAATCAAACCTATCAATGTTTATGCATCTAAATAATCAATTCTGATCCTACTCCATTTAAGAGTGTCCTGAGTATTGTATGTTCCATCACTGGAACTTTGTTTTTATTTTACATTGGAAATTACTGGCTTTGAGAAAGGTGGACCAAGCACATCAAAAGGGAAAAATAAGACATAAAGCTTGCTTTTAAGGAAGGCATCATTAGGATTATTTGTTGCTAATACAAAATGTGTTATCTTGATGGAAAACAGGAAAAGTGCTGGGTAGAGGAGCACAAAGAGACAGAGAGCAAGCCTAAGAACTGAATTTTCAAAGGGACTTGGAAAGTATTAATTTAAATGAGCAGAATTTACAAAGCCAAGGTCCACATACAAAAAACAGAGGAAGCTGTGTGCCTCAACAGTCCCAACACTGAGATGAGTGGCAGAGGGGTCATCAAAACAAACTCATAACAAATGCTGCTGCACGGAGCACACGAATAACACCCTCCTCCGCTGCCATACAAAACTGCCAACCCACAGCATTGAGTCAAGCAGGTTTTTGAAACGCTTACTTTAGGCCAAGGTATGGTTTCTTGTACTTCAAACTGTAAATCAGTCTCTTGAATGTAGATGACTGTCTCATTCCTCATGATGGGAAGATGACCTGGCAGAAATATCATTCCTCCTGGGAAGTAAGTTCAAACACTTTCAAACTGGGTGCATGGCTCAGGTTTCCCAGTCATGTGCAAGAACTCCAACCTACTAATCAACTCTCATTTTCCAAAAGGCAGACTTTCCTTTTTGACTGCACCACACCCCTTCCCCCTCGGGCTTCACACCATGTCTCTGACTG
Source organism: Taeniopygia guttata (assembly GCF_048771995.1). NCBI lineage: Eukaryota > Metazoa > Chordata > Aves > Passeriformes > Estrildidae > Taeniopygia > Taeniopygia guttata. The sequence continues at coordinate 64,767,335 of NC_133026.1, read as the reverse complement.
ACAGTGACTGTGTGCTGGGGTAATGACAGTGCTGCTGGGTGCACTCCTATCTCCCCAGGCCCATCAAATCTGAGGTTCAGATGTAGGAATGGTAAGGCTGCAAAGCCCTACAGGGCTTTGGCTCTGTGGTGCTCTGTCCAACTATGATAAAGGCAACCCTGCATGCATGTGGTAACTTCAAGGCTATAAATAAGCTTTGTGGTGTAAACAGAGGTTCCTGGATAGGTTCTCCTACCCTTAATAGTTAGGCAATGCCATTGCTATTTATTTTTTAACTGTTCCCCTAGATTCAATTGCATATATGCTCCCTAGAGTGCATTTTAATTACCAAACTACTACTTTGGATCCTGGCTAAGTACTTCCACAAAAATGTGAGTCTTGAAATTCAGGAAAAGGTGTGTTCCTCATGCTGGACAGTGGCCCACAGTTTAAAATCCAGAATTTACAAGGTACAGGTGGAATTCTCCCATTCATGGCATAAATGGAGAGGGTTGATGGAAAGGAGGTTAAGAGGGTGACATTAACCTATTTTCTCCTTACCCATTAATGTACACAGATGGGTGTGGTGGCCATGTTCCAGCACAATTCCAGGGGCAATCATGGTGCACTGTGTCCCACCTGCCTTTCCTCAACAGCTGCTGGAGAGATCAAAGCTTGCAGGCTGGAATTTCCAGGAACCAGCTGTTGGCTGCCAGCACTGCTCCTCTAGGATTTTGGACTGGTAGATGCTGACATCACAGATGCATGCTCTAGTGCTCCAGCACTGGATGGGGATATGGCAATCCTGTATGAAGAATGTTGTCAGAGGATTATCTGTCTGACTCCAGAGGAGAAGGAAATATTTCTGTTGTGGACATGGTCTCTGACGGTGCAATGAAATCGCCGCCATCTGTGATGATTGAAAAAGCTTTGGGAATTGTCCAGGAAGGGGGTTACTGGACAGAACGGCTGTGCCTTGGCAAGGAGATGACTTGTATGATCTAAAAGGCATTCTGCACCTCCAGTATTTTTATCTCCATGATTATTGGTAAGGAATGAGGTACAGAAAGACACAGCAGTTGATGGATAAGAATGCAACTAATTTTCATTATGTGTCTCTTCAGATGGAAAATGAGACCTTATAATCTTCTAGCAAGCTCCCTGCTAGAATCTGCAGGGAGATTCTGCACTGTGGATTCTGTAAAAATGAGGCTGTTTACACACTTAAGGATGCTTATTCACCCTTTGTGTGAGTGGCTGTTAAATGGTGCTGTTGTATCTAATAGTTAGGTACTTGGATTCTGCTTGTGTAGAGACAGCAGCAGCCCCAATGGCATCGGCAGTACTGCAGAGAGCAGTAAAAATACTTCTGTCAGGGTATCTTGGCTAGTCTTTGTTCAGAGCAGGATAGCAATTATAAACATAGACTTTGAGTGGTAAATATGAATATTAAAGGACCAGTTACATTTGCAAGGGTAAAGAAGATTTATAGCTTGATTAGTCTTAAGGCCATCTCAGATAATTTTTTTTTCTTTCTACGATTACTTCTAGGACACTTGACTTTTCATTACACACAGCATAACAAACTCAGGTCTTGCTTTGATATCCATTTATTTGGTGTAGTTTTTCCCTCCCTCTTTCTGCTTGTGACTCCTTCTTTAGTTTCAGTCTTGAAGGAATATCATGTAATAAGAGCATAAATGTGCATATAGATCCCAAATGCTTGGAGGAGCAGAAGAAAATGTTATTTTATCTGGGACTTTTAACAGGCACAAGAAAAATTCACAGCAATTGTATTTGAAGTGTGGACATTGTACGTAAAATAATTATATCTCATAGCTTTTCCTTTTGGGGAAAAGAAATGCCATTATAAAAGTAGTTTCCATGGGGTGAGATTTTCAAAAGTGCCAAGCATACACAATTGGGACCAGATTTCTAGAAGGCTTTAGCTCTGGCATAGAAATAAGTGGCCAGATGTCCAAAGAGCTCTGAACACTAGATTGTAAGCATTTATAAAAATCTGGCCTGTATTTAAGAACATAAATGGGAGCTGAGCTATTTGGAAAAAAATCTCACCTCCATGCTGGGTGTTGAGCTGGCTGGAAAAAAATTCTTGGTCTGAGGCTATTTTGGTGGGGGGATTGTTTTTTGTTTTGTGGGGTTTTTTTTTGGTCTTGTTTTGTTTAGACATTTTTTCTGTTGTTTGTAAAAGAGAACTGGTCTTGCATGTCATTAAGTTGTTTACTGGTTTTGTGGAGGTTTTTGCTTCTAAGCACATATTTCAGTTAGTCCATCCAAACAGTCCAGTTTCCTTTAAGCAATATTGATGTACTTAAAACTAAGCATGTTCTTTGTTGGGTTGGAGATTGAATTTATTTATTTAAATACATCCCTGTTTAACTGTGAAACGTACACTGTCTTCACCAACAGGCCACATGCATGGAGGAGGTGAGACTGAATGGGGGCCAGTCACAGTAAAGCAAAGCTTATCTCCATGTCTGTGGCTGTATAACTCTGCAAGTGTCTTGGCAATAAGCTCTAAATATTACAGTTGAGCCACAAATAAACATGAGAAATTGTTTCTGGTTAAGTATTGACAACATTTGTTCTGGAGCTGTGCAGCAAGAGTTGGCTAGAAATGTGCTGGAGCAAATCCAGAGAAAAGCAATGGAGCTGGTGAAGTGTCTAGAGAGTAAGTCCTATGAGGAGCAGCTGAGGGACATGGGGGTATTTAGCCTGGAGAAGCTGAGACTCAGAAATGTCCCTATCACTCTCTACAACTACCTGAAAGGATGCTGTAGCCAGGTGGGGTCAGTCTCTTCTCCCAGGTAAGAAGTGACAGAACATGAGGAAATGGCTTCAAGCTGTGCCTTGAGAAGTCCAAGCTGGACATCAGGAAGAATTTTTTCACTGAAAGGATAGTTAAGCATTTTAATGGTTGTCCAGGGCCTTGGTGGAGTCACCAATCCCTGGAGGGGTTCAAGAAGCAGCTGAACATGGCACTCAGTGATGTGGTCTAGTTTATAAGGTGATGATTGGTCAAAGGTTAGATTTGATGATCTTGGAGGCCTTTTCCAACCTTGATGATATTGTGATTCTGTGAAAATGGACCTATACAAAAAGAAAAGGGATACTTGTACCCCCCTCCCACCCCCCCCCCCCCCTAAAAAATACTCAGGCTGTAAAGTTTTTTCAGAGAGTTGTTCTAAAGAGCTGTGAAAATGGGCACCTTCCATTCCCTCTGAAGCCCAAGTATTGGTTAGAGCATTGAAGGGTAAGGTAATATATCTTCTGTTTCTTTTAGAGGAATATATATCTACTTTAGCTATCAATTCAGCTTTGGAGAATAATTTAGTCATACTTGTAAATGGCATTCCAACAAAAAAGGTCATCAAATTTGACAGCATTGCATTGACTTATGGAAAACTAAGGCTAACTTTCTGATGTTAAAAAGTTTAACCTTCTTCCAGCAACTACTGATGCTAGGAATCTGACAAATTTCCATGAAGGTAGGAGGAAATAGGAACACAGAGATGCCTACACAATAGGCAGATCTTTCAGAATATCCCAGCAAAGCTTACTTTGAATATTGCATCCTATATATAAGCCTAAAATTCTTATCAGATATTGAAAAGGCATGGACAACAGCTCTTGTACAGGATTGAATAGATTGCAGGTCAGGTTGGCTGATGGATGAGATAAACACTTCTCATCACTATGCTGGATCAATCCTTACTTAAGTGCTAGATTTATGACTGCTTCTCCCATCCATTTTCAGATTCTGACATTGTTTCTGCTTTGGCTCAGGGCCAAATTAAGTTGTTCTACTATAAGTCAATTTTTAGAGCCCCAGGTCCTGGAACAGAAAGTTATTTCACAACCTCTGCTCTCAATTAAAAAAAGTACAATTTTTGTGAATCAGTGTTTATCAGTGTATAGCACATACTGCCTTCACATGTCCACTCCCTGTTCTCAGGGCTTTCAAAAAATGGGGCACTGCAACATATAACCCTGACTGAAATATTTTCTGGAGATTACATGACCTGATTCTTAATTCATAATTCTTCTTATCCCAACTTTTGGGAACAGAAAGATAAAGGGACAGGATGATCAGTTCTGTCACAGGCATTCAGTTTCACTTCACAGCTGAAACCACCACATCTCACAGCCCCCATGATCTTTTGGAAGTATTGTAGTGTTTTTCTTCCACAGAAAAACTGAAATTTCATGGGCTGATGAGATTCCAATCCAGCGGGCAACTACTGTGTTGAAATGCCACCCAGGCATGGATGTGGCCAAAGTGTGACAGAGAGGTCAGCACTTTCCAACATCTCCGGGTCTGCTGATCTCTGAGCTAGAGAAACCCACAGGGAACAGTTCTTCAACTTCTACATAAACTTCTTTTGAGAGCAGTTTTTTGGGTTTTTTTTCCAGAAGAAAGTTGCTAAGCATTTCCATACGACAGCTCCATTTTCTGTCCATCAGCAGCACTGTGCAGGCAGACTGCTGTGTCAGGCAGATACCATGAACATGTGTCCTGGAGCTCCACCAAGCCTTTTCCCACAGAGATTTTGTTCAGTTCTGCTAGAGGTACTGAGCAGCACAGTAGCTCTTGCCAAAACACTTCCTTGTACATTTATTTAGCATGTATAAAATAGCTATTCCTCTAGTATGGATCCACTCCTATTCACCAATTTTTCTTTTTTTTTCTTTTAGAAATAAAATGTCATTAGGGAATTAGAAGGGCAAGAAGTGTTGTTTAGCCTATCTGTAGGGAGAACACCATGAAACAGAAAGCATATGCAAAACTAACTCAGCCCAGCACTGACAGCTGGATTAATCATAAAGGTATTCAGCACAAATGTCTTTCAGTAGATGGGTCCACAAAACATCTATGCACAATTTTTTAACTTTGTCTACCACAGAAGTTGTATCCCTGCAGACCTTCTGTGGCCTGGTAAGAAAAAGCTTGGGTGCAGCAGAACAATTCCTTATTTGTGTATCCATGTCCACTGATCTTCCTCTAGTTAGACAGGAAACCGTGACAGCAAACTCCCAGACAGGAGCAGTACCTTGCAACTCCAAAGCAGGCATTTAAGTGGGAGGAGCAGACTTCTCTGCCTGTCTTACTCAAATTGTTGCACAAAACCTTTACTGAGGTGAACCACAATCGCAAGCTGTGAATTCAATAGAATTTCTAAATCCAGAGCAAAGGAGTTCTGCTCTCACGCCAAGAGCCTGGTAATCTTCACTGAGCAAAAATCTTGATCCCTGAAAGGGCTGTGAATATCATCACAGATGAAAATTTTCCAGTGATATTAATTTTCCATCTGAAAACAAATTCACTGATGTAAAAATATCTTGAAAGACAATGATACAATATATCAAGGCAATAATACAAAAAAGCATCCTTAGATCTCATCAACAAGAAGCAATTTGATAAAGTCAGATAATTACCTGAAATTACATTTACCACATATTTTAAACAACTATTTTAATTTATTTAAGATTTATCTGGGATTGCAATCCGTGTCCCAATCTAAGCCGAAATAAAATTTCAAAAGATTTGTCTCTAGCATGGAATTTGAAGACTAAATTCTCAATACTAGGAATTACTGATGGAAATAAATATTTTTTATTATGATGTGTAGCTGCGCAGCGTCGAGGCCTGCTAGAAACTAACAGAAATGAAGCACCGAAATACTGCCATAGATAAGGGGACACACTTCCTTCTTCTGTGATTTGATCTGCCATTACCTGAAGTGTATCTTTAAAGGCATGAATATATAAATAATGATCATGTAATACACTTAATAAGCAGTCACTTCCTGAGGGCTGTCTACACAGTTACTTCGAGCTGGAATGCTGGTTCTGAATATTTGAATTCCCTATTTTGCCTTTCACCTCCTTCTTCTTTGCCAAGTTGCAATTTCCATACTGTGTTATATCAACAGTGGTGGGAATAATGTTTCTAACTGCATCTCCACTTCTGTGAAAAACAAACGTTTCCACATAAACCTGCTAATGTAGGGCATGGTATTACTTACATTTTTTTTTCCCTGTTAATGATGAAAACAAATGAGTAAGATTTATCTCTTTGACAAGTCATGTGGGTGTGAATCTTTAATTAGCATATAACAGGTTTAGACTTCAAGTCCCTATAGGCGTGGGAATCACTTAAAGAAGAAAATCCCACTTGGTAAATCTTTAGCTTAGGAAGCCAAGAATGTTATTTTAAGAGATACCTGTAAGGATGAAGATTGCAATCTTCGTGCATGTCAAGGTAAAAAAGCAAGCTATTTCATCTCCCAGAAACTCGGTGACCATACTTTGATGACAAGCCAGATGGCAGCTGTTCCCCAAGCCCAGTGCCAAGAAAGATGATTGGAGCTGCAATTTACCTTCCGTGGTGAAGCTCAATGCTGGAGCATACCACAGCTGTGGATTTGGCTGCTGCCAGTAGGTGTGTGCACAGTTGGTTTCCTCCCAATTTGGATTCATCAGGTAAGAGCCTGTATCAGTACCCAGCAATTATGAAATTGGCATGTGTTGGATTGTTTACTCACAGTAATATTCCTACTGGACTTTATTAAAACACCATCTGTTGTCAGTACAGACAAAGAATCAAACCAGAAATATCCACTGAGAGAGAGTGGGCATGTGCATGTGTGTGAGTGTATGTTCAGCTGTGTTGCAGGATCAGTCCATATTTCATATTCTCTTTTCTTCTTTCCTTTTAATTTACAGGTAGTTTTTTGTTTTGGTTTGGTTTTTTGTTTTGTTTTGGGGGTTTTTTTGGCTTTTTTTTTTTTTTTTTGGTAATTCCTACATTCCTAATCAATTTTCCCCCTCTCCTAATTCCACCTAGAAAAAGAGAATTAGAGTGGAAAAAAATTCAAACTGGTCAAAGGGAAGTTATACCTCTGTGAGTGATGCTGGAATGGAAACAAACCAGACTTTGCAAATGGGTAGAACACTAGCTTTACTAAAAATTAAGGTTGAAATGGTTGAAGAAGAAATCTGACTGAATGATGTTCAGTTAGAACAAACTTCTGAGTTAATGTGTAGTATATAGGGTGAGTAATAAAGGATATCTGCCAATAATAATGTCTTCAGAGCTTGAGAAGAAAAGGGACTAGCTTTTACAGTCAGCTGTTTGCTCTTGATTACATTTTTTTCTTTAATCTTTCAGATGGGGACCAGATATTCTTAACACACAGCTGGTCTCCACAAATGCCTGAGAATAATTTTTCATATACCTACGTATAATTCCAGGTGAAATTAATTAGTTGGAATTCTTCATCAGGTAACACACTAATAAAATATGATGCAAGTAATTAAAAATGCAAATACAGGGAAGAGAGCAGTAAAATTTAGATATGTCATTTCAGTTCTACCAAAAGGCATCTGTCAATTTAGATTTAATGTGCATGCATTTACACATACACGTACACAAAAAAACCCTTTAAAAATAAAAATGTAAACAAGTCCCAGTTCACATCATAAGATTAAAGCTGCAATAAAGGGAGAGAACACAAGCCAAGAGCATCCCCTGGGAGAAGGAAGAAAGTGCATTAAAATGCTTGGGTTGTTTATGAACTAAGTGTTTGGAGAGCTCTCAGTGCTGAATGAAGGAGTTGGGGTATTTTACAGGACCCACAGGAGGTTATTTACTACTATGGGGAGTCACTAAAGCCCATTTTGCTCACTATACCCAGCCATCAGAAAGTAAATATTAGTCCTAATATAAGTGCGTTCAATCTACCACCTGTGGTGGGACTGTACATAGTCGAGAGGGAGGGGATTTGCCCCAAATATGAGCCCATCCTTGTTGCATTATTTAATTTCACCCTCATGTGGGCTAAAGTTCTTTCCTAAGTTATAACCACAAAGCCATTGCAGGAGCTTGACTCTGGGCAAGGTAGAGCATAATTTACATGCCTAAGGTACAATTCTCTCCCTTTTTTTCATCATCATCATCACTGCTCCTCTACCAAATTACTTAAACCCTGAGTGCTTAAGTCTTGTAGCCTGTTACCAAGCCTAAAATGGATGCACTGCATTAAAGCAGCAACATCTCTAGCAATAATGCCCCCAAAATCTAGGCCCTTGTTTTTTGAAACTCATAGAGGACCAATCTCCTCAATTTTATACCCATGTTCCTCAAAAATTACTTCGCTTTCATTGATCAGTTTTATGCGTCTATTTATTCTCCTGATGAGAGGAATGTGTAACATTTTTGCCTTGACTTATATCCTACGTATAAACTTTTTTTTCTATCAACTTAATAGCAATAATCTCAGTAGTTAGACACTGGAAGAGTTAGGCACTGGAATTGCCCAGAGAAGTTGTGGGTGCCCTATTCTTGGAAGTGTTGAAGGCCAGGCTGGATGGGTTTTCATGCAACCTGGTGGAAGGTGTCCCTGACCATGGCAGGGGAGATGGAGTTAGATGTTCATAGAATCAGAGACGGGAATCACAGAATATGCTGAAGGGACTTAGAAGGATCATGGAAGTCCAACTCCTGACCCTGCACAGGAATCCCCCCAAGAATCACCTTATGTGCCTGAGAGTGTTACCCAAATATGTTGGCCACCAACAGATCATGCACTGGAGGAGTTTGCACTCCTGAGGAATCTGTGTCAGATGAAGAGTAAAGTTAGGTCCCAGAACTTAGGATAGAAGACTTCCAGCTCTTCTGGAAGATAGTCATCAGAATCCCCTGCAAGTCTGCCCTTAGGCACAAAGAAGAGAACAGAGCTGGCAGATGTTTTAGGAAGTCTTTCATAGATTGCAAAATCTGGCAATCCCCAGGGACAAGAAACTGAGCAAAGACCAGCATGACTGAGTAGGGACCTGCTGGTCAAATTACAGGGAAAGAAGTAAATGTTTAAGCTAGGACAAGTGACCTAAGAAAAGTATAGAGATGAAATACAATTGTGCAGAGATGGGGTGAGGAAGGCCAAGGCGAAACTGGAATTGAACCTGGCAAGGGTTGCAAAGAATAATAGGAAGGGCTTTTACAGGTATGTTAACTGGAAAAGAAAGGTCAAATAATGTGTACCCCACCTGATAAACAGGGCTGAAAATCTCATAGCAATGGATGAGTAGAAGCCTGAGGTACTCATCAACTTTCTTCCTCAGTCTTCACTGTCAAACTCTCAAGTGGACAGAGAGCAGGATGCGGACTGGAGGAGCAAAGTGCCTCCCACTGCAAATGAAGATCAGGTTCACGACCACCTAACATCCTAATGTACATGAGTCTATGGGACCTGATGAGATGCATCCCAGAGACCTGTGGGAGCTGTCTGACATAGTTCCCAAGCCACTCTCCATGATGTTTAAAAAGTTGTGGCAATTACAGAATCACAGAATCACTAGGCTGGAAGAGACCTTCAAGATCATCAAGTCCAACCCATGCCCTAACACCTCAACTAAACCAAGGCACTGAGTGCTACATCCAATCTTTTTTTAAACACATCCAGGGATGGTGATTCCACCACTTCCCCAGGCAGATAATACCAGTACTTTCAGGTGAAGTCCCAGACGACTGGAAAAGGAGAACATTATACTAATTTTTAAAAAGGGTAGAAGCGAAGACACTGGGAACTGCTGACCTGTCAGCCTCACCTCTGTGCCTGGGAAGATTATGGAACAAATCCTCCTAAGAAGTTATGCTAAGGCACATGAAGGACAGGGAAGTGATTCAGGACAGCCAGCATGGCTTCACCAAGGGCAAGTCTGGTCTGATCAACCTTTAGGCCTTTTGTCATGGGGTGACTTCATCAGAGGACAAGGGAAGGGCTACAGATATTACAGATTTATATGGACTTCTCTAAAGCCTGTGACACAGTTCCCCATGACATCCTTCCTTCTAAACTGGAGAGAGATGGATTTGATGAGTGGACTGTTAGAAGGTGAAGAAAGAGGTTGGATGGTCACTTCCAGAGGGTAGAAGTCCCAAATGACTTCTGCGACCAGTGGTGTTCCCCAGGGGTCCATACTGGGACCAGTGTTATTTCATGTCTTCATTAATGATATAGATGAAGGGATCAAGTGCCCCCTCAGCAGATTTGCAGGTGGCTCCAAGCTGAGCTGTGTGGAAAAGTAGCAGGCTTCATATTTGTCCCCAACTCCTAGCCCTCCTCAGCCTCAGGCCTTCAAGGTTTATGAATGGCAGTGCTTGGAAAAAGGAGCTACTTGGATCAGTACTGCAGCAGTTAGACTAGGTAGACTCCCATACTTCACTACATCATGAAATATGAAATTTCCTTAAGCTACTTAAGTTGACTTTTTTAGATGAAATACAGTGCTCACAATCTGGCTTTACAATGGCTTATTCTTCCTGAATGCTAACATTTGAAATGTGGAATTAAATGGTTTTATAGTCTTCATTTGCACTGATAATACTTACAAGCAAAAAAAAGAAAAAAAAAATTATCAATCATGGTAAGCTTTCTAAAGGAGGAAGACAGTCTCCATAGCAAAGTACATATTTATTCTGTTTATCCACTCAGCCTCCAAGTCCCCTCTGTGGAGGTGGTGGGCAGGGAAGAGAGGGAAAAAAAAGCAAATATGTGAAATGGAGCTGCCAATTGTTCCAAAACAGAAAGGTTTTTCTGGCCCACAGGTCCATTAGAAATTCAACAGAAGCATCTAATTAGGAGAACCAAACAATCCTCCTCCCCAAAGTGCAGCATGCAGAAATGACCTGTTAGGAAGATGGATGCCAAATACATTTGCCAGCAGCAGGGCCAGGGTTTGCCCCACACAGTAGCTGGGAGGGCACTGCTGGCACACAGGCTGCCTCCTGCCCTACCTGTGCATCAACTCTTCCAGAACAGTCTGCCATGCTGTGCACTGCAAACATGCTGAGGCTGTATAACATCTGTGCCAGCACTTCTGCATCCTTATAAATCATTTCCCAGCTCTTGCTGGGGCAACAAGGAAGAAAATGTTGGCATATAAATGTAAATCACTGTATGTTCTATGGAATAGAATAATAATTGTGTTGATTTACCAGCCATGCACTCTTCCCAGGGACGGATGGGAAATATTGGCAAAGAAAGGACTGTACTTCCAGAAAAAGAACAGATTTGCTGAACTATATAAAAATGGTTGGAATAATCAGATGCTTCTGTCTAGGAAACTTGTTCCCTGTTAGACTAAGCATGAGAGCTTCACCTCATTGCTGGTTGAAATGTAATTACTTCACCTCTGGTCATGTTAAAAATAAAAGTATCCAGAGATGTTATTTAATGAGTTACATGGCGAGCTTATATGGGCAATTTTTTTCCCCTCCTATGTGAGGTCATGGATACTTCTGAAGTCACTGGCTGCATGAATTACCTGTGTGCTCAATCTCAGTTGAGCTCAATGTTAAAACTTGCACCGAGATCAAGGTTTTACCCACCAAATCTAAAGTCACTTTTTGACCATAACTGTGAAGCCTATAACTGACTTTGCAGGGTTTTGTATGTTTTGTATGTTTTTTTTCTCTCAAATTTTTACTTAAGCTCACTATCATGTTTAGTATCTCACCACCTACAAATGTATTATTAAAAGAACATGGTAATTCTAGCACACAGAAGCTCTAGCATCAACCCTAGAGCTACATCAATGAGACGAAATGCCCCCTAGTCAATTCATACTTTCTCATTAGCTTCCAGCAAGAGCATTTTGTTTAATTTTTATACTGTATTGACCACAATAAACTATGTAAAGCCATTTTACTAAGGTTTCAGGATTTTTTGGGAGACTGACAGACTGTTTTTCTTGCATGACAGTTACATAATACTATCAATTCCTATCAAGATATACAATGACATTTCATAATACTATTTTTCTCTCAAATTTCCCTATGTTCTGGGCCTGTACTTTTTGAACACACAACTACCCAAACACACACAGTCTAGTATATTTCATCACATTATCTGTTCCAGTTGTACTGCTGAAGCTGAAAAACCTTTTTGTCACATTGTGCTCCAGGGGCTGAATTCACACCTCAAAGGACAAGCAGAAATGTATGAAAAATCATGTGATACAAAATTTTCTTCTAAGGCATCTCGACCTAAGTTTGAAAACTATACCTACATGTACCACCTGTGAAATAGCACATTGTACTCCCAATCAGTACCATAGCATTAGTCTGAATACCTTAAAAGTATTTTTTTTTGTTTAACCTATACGCGTATGACAGATATTTTTCCGTATTTTTTCTTTCACAATAACAGAGGTATATACAGTATTTTTTCCATGTATATACCTCTGTTATTGTGAAAGATCCATACACTTCATAATTTTAGAGTGTGTGCATGGCTGAAGGTAATAATGTTCAGATCAAAATTAAAAATTATACAGGATTATATAAGATTATATAAGATTTTTACCAAAACTATGTTAAATAACAGTTGTGATAGCAGGTATTATGCTTGGTAACAAATTTTCAGTAATTATATACACAGATTAGTGTATATTATGTGCTACTTTATTCTTATATACTTCATTTACTACATTATATAGTATTATTATATACAGTTATTATATAGTATTTTATGATCGATCAGTATCTTACGGTGAAGAATATCACTAAAGGCCAAACAAAGCAAGGCAAAAAGGAAACAAAGACAAATATCACAATCTATTTTTACAATGAAAATAGTGCCAGTGTAACTCAAATGTGTAGCATCCTTTATTCTAATGTCTCATCTGAACAATACCACACTGCACGGCAATCAGGGTATCCAGAATGATAAAAAAGATCATGTAGTATTTCAGGTTAAACCTTAGACTTTCCAACACATCTCAGACCTAAAAATATTCTTCTTACTTGACATAAATTACTTGAATTCCCATCAAATGATCTTAGCAAATTATGTAAGATGCATTTCAGGATGGGACAAGTCATCATCTGGCAGGGCTGACTTTCTCTTCAGGGAAACCAAACAGCTTGTTTAGGCTAGAAATTAAGTTCAACCAACTTAACTTCAGACAAGCAGCTAATGCAGGAAGAGTGCATTTGGGAGCAAAAAATGAAGAGTTCTACAGAAGCTACTTTCTTGCTTGTTAGAGACACAGCCAAGCACACAAAAAAAAGCTGGGTTTTGTTTGGTGGTGTTTTTTTTTGTTGGTTTTGCTTTTTTTTTTTTTTTTTTTTTTTTGGGAGAGCCTGCTAAAGGTAGAGAAACTCTATACAGCTTGGGGTTTGAAGGTTCATATACCGAAACTGAATATAATTGACAAAAAAGGTATGCCAGTTACACATGTTCATGATCTCAAAGTCCATGCCCAAGAATTAATTAAGCACAGTTAAAGAAATGGAAGATAGTTGCATGGGTCTTCACTCTTACCACATCAAAGAAACCTGGCTGACTAGCACCAATTTCAACCCACCTTTTCTCAAAGAAAAATGTATTTCTTACTTTTCCTGCAGTTCTCCTACTGTTGATGATGAGTATGTTCCCCTCTCCACTACTGGATAAAGAGATATTCCGTACTTCCAGCACCCCAGCTCTAATCTAGACTTCACACACTGTTTTCCAATATGAAATAAAACTAAGAAAACAAAACCATCACTGCCATTTGACAGATATTTGAAATCTCTGACAAACAGATTTAGAGCCAGTGGTCAGGAAGTTTTGGTTCTCCCGTGGTCATACATCTCCTTCGTAAGAAAGACACAACTGCACACATCCTGTGCAACAGATGTAATGCTGCCTATCATATAATGTTCTACTTCTACCTCCAAAAGACAACGGAAAAATGGAAATGAAATTAAGAGCCTCAGGTTTTCCTACCAAACCAAGCTGAACAGCATATCAAAGATAGGTTTCCATTGACAATGCAGCCGTCAATGAATTTCCAGCTCTTTTCTCAATTCCTTATGTTTCAATACTTAATGTCTGAATGAAAATCAAGCTGGTGAGGCAACATATGCAGAAGTTAAAGCAAAACAATGTCAAGAAAAGGCCATCTGGTTAAAGAAATTCTCATATCTCCACAAACAGACCTCACCTTACAAATACTCAACGAGATCATTCTCATAAATGCCATTAAAAAAAAAGAGGCATTACTATTTATTGTTGTTTTTCTACCTATTTTAAAAAATCATGGGATACACTTAGACAAAAAGGTACTAGGAGACACATAAAAAGAGAGGAGCAGAGAGGCGGAGAGAGAAAAAAATACTGTGTCTTTGGAAATGAGAGTCACTTTATTGAAGAAATAAACATTTCTTACAAAAATGAAAATACTAATCACTGCAGTTTGCATAAAAGCTCTGCCTACGGAATCTGAATAAGAGATATTTCTCTAAGTACTGTGTTTAACCTGCTTTCTTTTCTTTTTTTTTTCGTTTATTTGTTCTTCTGTTCTCCTGATAGAAACAGAGAAAGGAAAAGAAAACCCAAAAGGTGGAGAGTCAGGCAGCTAGGAACTGTAAGTTAAGAAATAAAGCTTTTTGCATTAAAAGACCCAAGGAAAAAAAAAAATTACAAAAAAAAAAAAAAAACAAAAACAAAACAACAACAAAAAAAAACCCCAAACAAATCCCAGAATAATTCCTTTAATATATTAATATAGAATAATCCTGGACATTACCTTGTCCACATTCTCAGCCATTTCAAATGGGCTTGCTTTGTTGGTGAAGCTGTCCTTTTTTGCTGGGATCTTTTAGAAGACCAAACTCAGAACTCTGGTATTCAGACTTGCTACAGTTGTCCATGGCATTCAGGTGTGTGTGCCTAGTTGTCATGTTTTCCACCTCTATAGGCATAATGCAAGTAGATACTACGAATAATATGCCAAAACCAAAATGAATTTAGATTCATAATTATTTTGGTATTCAGATTTTTGTATTTATTTAAATACAGAGGAATGACACTAAATTGAGATAACTTTGGGTTTTAAAAAAATATTTATCGCACCATTTTTACTTCTCTTCATCCTCCCTTTTTCATCCCTTTTTGCTAATTTATATTTTGCCTGATGCACTAAGTTCAGCAGTGAAGATGAAGATCTGGAAAGATGGGACCTCAGGTCCTGTTCTGCTTTTCTGTCTTGTAAATATTTAGACAATTATTGCAACAAAATGTGTATATATGTAGGTACTGCACGTTCATTCACTGATTATCTGCAAAAGCCTAGAAACTCTCTCATGAAAATATGATAGAGAAGGGGCATTACTTGATGTTCTCAGCATCTTCATTTTGATGAAAAGTCTTTAAATGCAGTGTAAATCCTGATCAGCGATGGAAAAATTCTGCTTCAGAGATTATTTATTCTGCTTCTGCTACCTCAGCCATCAGTTTTCCTTCTGAAGTACAGCTGAGTTTAGCAGGGCTGCTGACATTTTATCTGAGGACAAAAAAGCATCCTGAAGAGAAGCAAGTAGCTATATTGCTGCTTTGCACCAAACAGGCGCCTAAGTTCTCCACTTCTGGTGATAAGTAGCATTTATCTGTGCTGTGTGGATGCAGCCTAATTACCAGGAAGCAGATTTTCACCAGCAATTACACTGGCATGAGTCAATGGTCATTGGTCAGAGGCATGGCAAGGCTCCTCAGATCCTGGTGTTTAACAATAGGCCCTTTGCCTTGAATAATTACAAATCTTATATGGCTGACACATCTTAATTCATGAGATCCTGGTGCGTATAATTGGATAGAAGTATGAACTTGATTACACTAGTGAACTTGCTTTCCAGAGGGGGAAAAAAAGTGATAACAGGCTTCATTGTCATCAAAGGGTAAAGAAATGTGACAATCTGGGAACCAGTTTTAGGACCCCATCTGCTAAACCAGAGAGAAATCAAGATTTTACAGTTCTATAAATATTTTAGTGTATGCCATCATTTATGAACTCTGGCAGCTATCATAAAATCTCTCTGACTTTTGTTACAACTGCATATAAGGCCAGAAAATTGCATCTCATGGTAAACCATAAAAACCTAAGTAAAAGCACCATTCCTTTCAGTATATTCTAAAAATATACAACCTCCCTGTCAGTACATGGCAGGGTTGTTACCATCCCAAGATGCCTGTTTCTTTCTCATTTTTTTTTATCTGATCTTACCCTGGTCTTTTCAAACCCTTTTGTATTTCAGTATCCTTTTATGTTCCATAAATAACAGCCATCACAGAATAACAGCTGAAATAGCTTTTACTTTGTCACAACGTACTGTAAGCAAGAGACACTTGGGTGATGCTAATGCCCTGGATACAGGAAGAATTTATGCGGACCTTCTCTCTAATTGTTCCTGAAATGATTTTCATTCTGTAGTGAGTTCCTTTAGAGCCCTGAAATAGAGGTGGCCTCAGAGCAGGTTTTGATGCTTTAATCACCCAAGTAGAAAACCTCCGTAAAAGAAAGGATATAAATAAAGAATTATCCTGAGATTAACAATGCTCCTTCTAAACTTAAACTCCCAGTCTGGCCCTGTGTTACAAAGTGTCTCTAAAAGACCCAGAGATCATGAATAATCAAGTTTTTGATTGCAGAGGCTAGTCTGGTATTCTAGGTAGCATCTGCACAGCTTGAATTATAGGACAATATTTTCTAAAATAAGCCATCAGTCAGAATAATACTCATTTATGTTTTACCTCTACAAAGTTTCTAGAATAAATTCAGCTGAATAGATTGGGGGGGGGAGAGGGCGGAGCCTGGGTGTGTGGGGGTGGGGTGCTGTGTGTGTGTAGCCAAACATGAGAAGAGACAATCACTCTATTAAAAATAAATACAGAAGTCAATGGGTTGTCAAAAACCCTTAATTCAGGAAAGATATTTACCAAATTTAAGATCAAATTTCAGAAGATATCTAGATGGCACAAGATGTGAAATCTCTGTCATCTCATTTGTAGAGGCAAAGCAGAAAGCTGAACATTGAAGTGACTGCACATGCAACTATTTCCAAAATAAATGCAAAAATCAGGTTTCTGACATGTTCATTACGCACCTCAGCTGGGCATGTGCCAAAGGCAACTAGTTAAAAAAGTGCACATGTTGCTTCTCCTTTTTCATCCAACAAGACTTCCAGTAGCTCCTGGTATTACTATGTCTTAGGACATGCATTTCTTTTAACCAAACATATGTTTTGATGTTTCATAAAAAACACAGAATTGTTTCACATATGTATAGATGCATATAGATGTGCATATATGTATTCATACATGCACGTTATGTGTTGTATAAATCAATATATATAAGGTAATTTTGGACAGTATGGTAGTAATCATGCTGAATGCTTCTTGTGTCATAGCTCTCGCAACAGCCCAAAACTCATCTACTGAAAGAGAAAGAGGTAAAATTTAAATGAAGGGCTAAGTGGAACTAGCAAACTGTAAATAGGTACACTTTATCTGTATACAAGGGAGCTCTGATGTAATCCAGCCTGTGGGATCAGTGTCCACTGTCCCTTTAGGAAATTGCCCTAGACTGCATACCAATTTCAAGGCAAATTGGTACAGAGTTGTGCTGATGTTGGCTGAGGTAGAGTTAATTTTCTTCACTCTGGCCAACATGGGAGTACATTCTGCATTTGAGCTGGACACAGGGTCGGTAGTACAGAGATGTTTTTGTTGTTGCTGACCAGGGCTTGCACAGAGATAAGGCCTTTTCTGCTTTTTGCACTGCCATGCTGGTAAGGGATTTCGGGGTGTGTGGGAGGTTGGGAGGAGACACAGCCAGGGCAGGTGGCCCCAGGTGACCAAAGGGATATTCCAGACCATATGGCATCATGCTCAGGATATAAAGCTGAGGGGTAGAAGGAAAAAGGAGGGATGTTTGGAGTGATGGTGTTTGTCTTCCCAAGTACCTGCTACTTGTGAAGGGGTCCTGATCTCCTGGAGATGGCTGAACACCTGCCTGCCCATGGGAAGCAGTGAATGAATTCCTTGCTTTGCTTTGCCTTTGTCCATGGCTTTTGCTTTTCCTGTTTTTATGTCAACCCAAAAGTTTTCCAGCTTTTACCCTTCCAATTCTCTCTCTGATCCCACTGGTGTGGGAGTAAATGTGTGACTGAGTGGGACTTAGTTGCTGGCTGGGAATAAACCATGACAAAAGTGCAGGAGCAACACTTTAATAATAGGTAATAAATCCTAATGGTGAGCCAAGAATTTACATATGAAAAAATATATATATGAAAATTATAAACAGCTTCATTTAATACTTTCAAGTTTATGTGTATGTTGTTTAAGATACAACATTCACTTCCTTAAAAAAAAATTCTTACAAAAATTGAAATTAAAAAATCAAGCAATTAATATTTCTGTTGTTTACAACTCCAACCTTTAAAATTAAAATCCCTCTTCCCCAGCTCATACACATGCTAACTTAAATGAAGATTCATTCTTCATGTCCAATGGCTGTCTGGTGTTGGATCACAAGTCCCTCATCCTTACACTCTGGACAGAAAGCCTACACAGTGTGCTCAGATTGTTCTTGACTTGTGGTTAAGTTGGAAAGGTCTCCCTGCTCATCTGCTAATGTACATAGGATTTCTGAGGAGGCAGCAGGGCAATTTTCAAGCTTGACCTCACAACACCTTTTATTGTCCCTCTAGTTTCCATTTCATCTTTCACCACCATCAGCTCCTGCACTACTTTGTAAGCAGCAGCATCATCATTTGCCCGCAAAGTCAACACTGTAGTCAAGAAACAAAGATGACAAACAAGCTTTCAAATGTGCTTCATTTCAGAACAAAACAAAATGAAAAACCACACAAAAATCAAAAAGCAAGTACCAAGCTTTCAGGTGAAAATGGGTTTGCTTTGTTTGTTTAATGATATAGTTAGTCAGGTTTTCTACCCTTCATCTGAAAAGCAAAACAAGTGCACGCTTAGTTGTGGAGAAGCTTGTGCAGTCCTACTTTAACAAGATTCCAGCCCCTAACCCTTTTCCCTTCAAATATGTCACATCTCTGTGGAAGCTACATGGAAATTCCTTTAAAGAAAATAAGAAACAGGAGCCCATGTACCAGTCACATCAGCAGAAATCACTTTGAACTGATACACAGTAGTGGGCTGGTGTGAAAATATTAGACTGGGAAATTATACTGGGGCCTGCAAATGCCTTCACCATAGGGACAGCAGCCGAAGGCTGGAAAGCAAGCAGTTACCTCAACATCATGAAACCACCTGGAGGACTGAGTACATGGACCTGTGGGAGTGAGTCCAGAGGAGGCCACAAAAGATAATCAGATAATCAGATGGCTGAAGAGCCTCTCCTATGAGGACAGGCTGAGAGATTTGGGACTCTTCAGCCCGGAGAAGAGAGAGCTCCAAGGAGACATCAGAGCAACTTTCCAGTACCTAAAAGGGGCTTATAAGAAAGATGACAGCAAACCTTTCAGTAGTATATGTTGTGATAGAACAAGGACAATGGTTTATAGCTAAAGGAGGGTTGGTTTAGATTCAAGATTTATTTTTTTTTACAGTGGGAGTGGTAAAACACTGGAAGATGTTGGCCAGAGAAGCTGTGAAAGCCTTGAAACATTCAAGGGCTCTGAGCAACCTGATCTAGTTGAAGATGTCCCTGATTATTGCACAGAGGTTGGACTGGATGACCTTTAAAGGTGCCTTCCAGCCCAAGTTATTCTGTGATTCTGTAATTCTATTTTATTATCCTGTGCATAGTACACAGGGATGGGAGTGGTCAAGTTAATGTAATGTATCATTTCTAAAGGTGATTAAAATTAACTCAGAAATAAGTCAAAATATGTAAGTTTCAATGGCTGGGGGGAGATTACATCAAAGAAAACTGTTCATGTGAAAAAAGTAGATGCTACAAAAGCCTTATCTAAAAATGGCAAACATAATTTAAAAATAGTAAGGCCAAAATCAGAGGTCATTCCATATTTGTATATTTGCACTCTGGGTGCTGTGTTGAGGCACCTGATTCATGAACTTTGATCAGAGAATGAGATGTGACTTCACAACGTTCCACTATTTTCTTAGGGTGACAAGCACTCAGTGTAACTGTGCTTGAGGATTTTTTTGCTGGAAGGGATGTTTGTATTGAAATTTTAAAAATATGTGAATAACTGTAAACCACATTTTAAACTCACAGGCTTTCAAGAGCTTTGGCCTATTCAGACCTGTTTAATTAAAATGCCCCTCTTCAGTCATCCTCTCTAACACTGTTGACATCAATACAATTTTTTTAAAGCTTGATAAAATTTTCCAGTTTTGCTTTGCATGGCTTTTGATTTATTGTTAGTTTATTTCAACACTTTCAGGGACAGATTCCCACTGGCTTTAACTTGGTATTCAGAGGAGCTTCTTATCATAGAAATTAATTCAGTTTTATGTTTTCCAGAATCCAATTGGTTGATGGCAAAATTCAGCGTAAAATTCACAGATGTTTTGATTTCTCCATAGACAACTAGGTTTATGGTCATGAAGAGCAATCAGCCGATTGTTGTAAAAAGTCCTGTCATGTGAAAATACTGAGATTACAAAACTCAAGCCAGAAGAATTTGACCGTTATTGCTAAACCAGTGACAGAACTTTTTTCATAGATTCTGTTTAGGCATAAATGTTACATATACTTGTATGAAGTTTTAATGCTACCAGTATTTTTTGAGTAGAAAATGTTCCAGGAAGTAATCTTTTAATCTAAATATTTAGCAAAAGACTACAGTAAGAACATAAACATTTCAGCCAGTGTAACTAAACCATTCAACCAGGACAAAAAAAATGTTCTTCCAATATTTTGGTAGAGAAAGTTAATACAGCATATCATTCTATTCATTACAGCTGTTCATATTTTCTTATAAACCCATCAAGAATGTCAGCAGTCCAAATTTCATCATTTCAAAGACCTAAAAGGAAAAATCTTACCCTAAAGTTCAGTAAGGCCTTCTCATAAAGCAACAAGAAGTGATAAAAATTAAAGACATGTTACCTTTTAAAGATTTATTGAAAATGGTTTTCCTGAAATCAACAAAAAATTTCCCTACATGACTATTCTTCAAGTCTTGCAAAATTTTCCAAGACTGACCCCTATTGAGTGAATATAATTGGAGTCTTCGCCTTGGTATCTGTGAACAATGGATCAAAACCTCACTTTAATCAAGTTTGTTGTCCAAACCAGCCCAGGAATCCAACCACAGCACAGATAGAACAGATTTCATTGTTGTTATCTGATTGGTACTGGGAATATGTTCAATATTATTTATTGAATCTTCCAGACTGTTTAAAAAGATGCTGTAGAAAAGTAGGCCATATGACAATTCCCACCAAAACTTCAACTGCCCATATCAAAAACCTGTTGTCATTCATTCCTACTTCTACTTTAGAAATCTTTAATCACTTTCAGCCCATGTAACAGTGTTCCCATCCCTACCACTTGGCATTGTTTTCCAAAGGCAATTTTGTGAAGCACATACCCTAATGTTTTCTTAACATTCAGGAATATGATCTCTGTTCTCTTCCTTTCATCTCCTCTTTCTGCCATATAGCTGAGAACAGCCACAGTGCACAAGTTGCCGTGGCACAGCTTGAAATAGGTACTTACGTAGTATTCTTTGCTACCAGTTTTAGATTTTCTGTCCTGTTAGCCCCATCATTTTACTGGACAGGCAAATCACATCTGCTAGATGCTAAATGACCATATTTCTCTTTCCCCATGCTCACTCCCTCTGCACATTACAATGTAAACATATTCTATGAGCTGACTTTAAAAACTACCTCTTAGTGATTCAATACAAAGTTCACAGATTTCCTTAAGGTGCAGTAAGTACTGCTGATCTGTGCACTTAATTTTCCCTGGTATTTACTCACCTGCATTTATCAATAACCACACCAGCCATGATCTTCTTTGCTTCTTAATTGCCCATACTCTTTTATTTCCCTTTAAATGATAGATTCAAAAAAAGCAGCTTAGTGGTTCAGTCATATTAAAATCATAATTGATTTTGCCTCACTCCTCATTTATTAATGGACTTAGACTACCTTCTTGCTAATAAACCTCCCAGTAATGAGTTTTGTCCACAGAGGATACATTTCCACCTCAGCAAACCACCAAGCAATTTAGGACAGTTGGTAGTCTCTGCTTAAGGGAGTCCGAAAACTGGAATAGAAATTTATGCAGGCCATAATTAAAGTATTTTCTGGGAGCTGTGTGGGGAGTTTACCGACATTCTTTCCACCGTGCCCATCTGTGGTCAGTGTAATTAATCCTTAACTCACAATCTGATGAGAACTAATCCTCACTGACAATTTTTGATAAAGGTAAGGCCCTAAATACTTATGCAGTGATCAGACTCTGGTTATTATCTTTCTTTAAACCAAAAAGGCATGTGAAGGTGATGAGGACAGATCTTTTTGGAGCTGCTCAGCGCTGGGGAAGGCATGCAGACAGCAAAAAAGCCATTTGCTGGGATAACAGCAGTTCCAGATGTGTGGGAAGCCCAACATGCATAGAAAAATAAGAAGTAGAACTTTGCCAGTGCACAGTTACAAGAGAAAACTACCTTATGGAAGTAAAATGTAAGTTGTTTCTACTGGAATTACTTAATTGAAAACACAATTATACATTTGAGGGAGAGAAGGTCATTGGGCTGAGAGATAATACACTGCAAGACAAGCTGAAATTCTGAGATTGAAAAGGTTTTTAATTATGTCACTGTCTGTGTTTAATGACAAATCCCTGTGACCTCCTTCCCTTCTGGGTCTTCAAGATTTTAGGAGCAAGAAACTTATTTTCCAGCACCTAAAATCTGGGCTCATGGTATGGGATAGGGGCTCTCATAAATCTAACCTTGTAGCGCTGCCTAGCAAGAAACTCTTGTAATAATGCAATTTTCTTCTTTCTTCACACAGGATTACTTAGAGGCAAGAGAAAGAGGATAGTGAGGTAAGTCTTCCTGCTGCTCTGTGGGAGCAGAATAGCAGATCTTTTCCAGACAGATAAGAGGCTGAGGAGAAGAAAATGGGCTAAACTGGGGGAGAGAAGAGTCCTGCTGGGAGCGATCTCATCAGAGACGGTTGACTGGGAGTGAGACACTCCCTGTTTTCCACCTCACCGGGAGAGTGAGGCTGAGGTCTTGCCTTTTCAGTTTGCTGATACTAAATGATACTTGCAAACTAAAATACCACCTAATACATAAAGGAGAAGCTGGTCTAAAAGAGTAAGACTTTAATGGAAATTACTTACTTTCTTCTGGACTTCTTCTTTTGGGATCTTTGGATTTTGGAGGTATAGTTGGTATTTTTGGTGCACTCTGGGAAGGACAGAGAATATTTCTTTTCCTGCCATTTTCTTACAGTTTCTCCCATTTTCACACACGTAGATACAAATCCTAAAGGGAGATCAGTTCAAGTCTTTACATTCCTCTATATACAAGTAACCCACCTACAGTTTTATCCATGGTATTTTATCACCAATAATTAACATGGACACACACACTAAAATACAGATGCAGACCAACCATAAAACAGCAAACTGAACTCCCTTTGCAAGATAAAGATAAAGAATTATACTAAGAATTTGGGAGAGGTTTCAGGGAGAGAACACAAGAGAGTCTAGTTTTCTAAAGGCATTTTTAGTTGTCATTAAACACAGTCAGGGTTTCCAAACTAAAATACATGTTAACACATTCCAAAACACTTCTAATAGAGTATTTTTTCAGTACTTCACTACAGCAAATGATGCAAAGCCAAAATTCCCCAGACAATGCACAGAACATTAGAGAATTAGTTTAACATTCTTACAACCCTGCAATTTTATTTAAACAAATTCTTCCCTACCCAATTCCCTGCAGAGAAGTATTGTACCCTTTTGTTGATCGTAGTGGACATATTGCAGATCTCCGATTACCTTCCCAAAGGACCACCCACAACAAGAAGTTTTTTGTGTTGTATGCACAGCTTAGTTCCTTCCCTCCTAGTCACCTTCTTTTTTCTTTTCTTCTTGTTTTTTCTTTCTTTTTCCCCTCAATTTTAATTTTCGTAGCATTCTTATAAGCTGTGGATGAACTGACAGACTAGCCTGCCATCTGTTCTTCCATGACATGGTGCAACCTAATCAATTATCCCCAGACCACTTTAGAGTAAATAACATGTCTACAATAATAATAATTAGTCAGTTAAAAACAAAACAGCATAATGTAACTCCTGGTGGGAATTAGGTAGATTTCAGAACAGAGAATTTTATTAACTGAGATTTTCAGACCAGGAGAAGACAACTTTGAAAGGAAAAAAAAAATCACCTTCAGTAATTTATTCTGAAACATGAGTACAAGACAGCATCCCTAGAGTTTGGACATCTTTGACCCTTTGTAACCAATGATGCCAGATTCAAGTAAGTTTGCCACTCATAGATTTCTAAGATTTTGGTATTAATATATGTGTGAATAAGCCTAAGCACTTGTATTAGTCTAGGAACCATAATAAAATTATAAGTATTTAAAAAAATCACGCAATGGCAAGCAGATGACATTATTATAGTGTTATATTCCTCAAACCCAAGGAGAAAATTGCATTAGAAGTGTTTCTTGCTTGGCAGGACTACAAGTTTAGATTTATGAGAGCCCCCATCCCATACCATGAAGCCTGATATCTTCAGGGAGAGAGTTCTCTTCAGCAACCATCACAAATAGAAATCCTGGGCAAGAGGAGTACATGACACATTCACCCACTTGAAGAACAGGCAAAACACAGAAACACAAACTGCTGCAGACATAAAACAAGTTAACAGTTAATACAGGGACTTCAGAATTTCAGGAAGATTGCAATTAATATCAGTAATACCAAGATCACACCAGGCCATTTCCTATGAAGTTAATCTGAACATCATTTTTCACAATGCAACTGTTTGCCATTTTAACTCTGTAGCAATGATTTAGACAGAATACACTAGAAACTATTTTATTTACTCAATTGATGGACATTTGAAATACATCTTAGCACTTGAGTGCTTAGTACAGTCTTAGTATTTTCCTCTTTGCAACATGATGTAAGCAATAGATAAATTGGAAAGATTCAGTGTTCCAGTGAGCTAATCAGCAAATTGCCAACTAAAATTTCAGTCAAGGAATCACTGCAATCTCAGTGAATAAATCACATTGATTGATCAGAAGGAAGAATTGCCTCATCACTGTCATTACATTGAATATGATAGTATTGATATTGTGTACATTCTATGGGTTGTGTCCTGAAAGAAGATAACATTTCTGCCATGTTTTTAAGTATTAAGGCCATGGTAATATGTAAAATAGCTCCAAGTTGACAAGTGCTGTCCCAGATCTTTTCTAAATGGTCAAAACTTCTCATCCTTGAGCCAGGTTCCTTTAACCTTCCTCTGGAAATCCAATAAATTTTTACCAGTAAGTTAAAAAATAACATAGCAATGTAAACCTGGACATTTTACCCAAAACTGCCTGATCAGCCTGAGACAATGTAGACTATCTCCTGCAAAGTAAGAGACAAGAATAATTGTAGAAAACATCTTAGAGGCTTTGATATACATAAATATCAGACCACCTACCACAGCATATCATAATATCAGTAAATTTAAATGAGAATAGCAAACATATTGGATATGTGTGCTTGCTCTCATGCTGCCTCATCTTCCAAGGAAATTATCCATAAAATATAATATATGGCAGCAAAGAATCTCACACTTTTATGATGCAGTCCTTCACAGGCTAGATTTTGTGTGTTCTTACACATAGATGGTGAGGTGTGAGGCAGATTAAAACTCACACACCTATGGCCTTGTTACAGCTTCTCAAAGGTATACAATTATGTGGGATCATGGAGAGAGAGAGTGAAGTCTCTGCCATGATGCAGGCCAGTGAAGATAAATCAATGAACCACAGATTATCTTCATTGGTCCCTCCATGACTGCTCCACTGTGATTTCTGTGACATGTATGCACCGACATATTTGCTTGCTTAGGTTCTTGTACCACTCCTCCTCCTGCAGAAGCCAAATGCTTCTGGCATTCTGACAATTATGTTTCACTTCCAGTTTTCTAGATCCTTCAAAAGACCATTCACCTTTCTGTTGCAGCTGCTGACCTCTTGCTTCTGCCTGTTTCTCCATGTTTTACCATCCACTTCAGAAAGGGGCTAGCAATTATGTGCCTGATGTTTCCCTAACCTTGACCACCTTGAAATGTGATTTTGTGATTTTTGTTGAAATGTAGGACATGGATCCCTTGCAGGCTTTTACAAACATGAGAGTTCCCATGTGTCATTGACACTGATGAATTGCTAGATCACTACAGAACAACTTGGAAATGGCAACGGAGCTGGCTCCACTGCAGCTAACTTGAGCTCCTGAGAGGGACCAGAGGGGTTTTTTGATTCTTTTTATTATGTGATATCAATTAACCATTTAACAAGTTACAATAAAAAGCAACTTTCCAATGGAATTTTTAATGCAATGAAAACAAATTACCTTCAAGATGGTTATCATTTGGAATCTTGAAGAGAATGAAAATAAGGCAAATGCCAACACATATTCATCCAGATTGCCCATAACAACTTGCCAGGCATCCCTGTTTCAAATCAAGTAAATCTGTGCAGCTTCTCTTTGACAGCAACACAAAATCCCTTGTGAAATGCATTAAATAGCACAGCTGAGCCAGAATGTTAGCAGAAGATACTGCACCAAGCAGCTTTTTTTTTGAAGTGGGTACTTCTGTTATGCAATCCTCTTAGAATTTGCTTCTTTCAAAGAATGAAAGACAAAAAAAAAGCCTCAGCAAACAAAAACCACAAATCCCATACATTTCTCAACTCAGTTGAAATTTGTCCACTTGGACACAGCCTATTCACAACAATTCCAAAATTCTGGCATTGGCACAGACTATATTTGTAGCATTCAGCTGTAGTAAAGGACCAAACCTGGTCCCAGGCAAGCATGATGGCTGGGATGAAGGTGTTTAGTGGATGAGAGAGGCTTCAACTCTTTCAACAAGAATGATGCATAAACAATACAAGCAGAAAATACAAGCAGAATTCACTAATATCAACAATGTGCTAATTAGGCACATGAGACATTTTAACAACTCACTTTAATTCTGAGCCTTTCTGAGAATTTCTGTAGTCACAAGGAAGATGAGACCATAGACAGAACTCTCTTAATATGAAAACATCAATTTACAAGCTTAAGATCTTATTCATGTAATTTTGCATACATCCAAGAAAAGAAAAGCTAAACTTAATATTGAAAACTTCTGAGCCCTACATCAAAGTCTCACTCGAGCAACAGGTGTGAGGGAGAGTGCAGCCCATCAACTGCATGTACCATTTCTTACACAAAAGCCATCCACAAATGCACTCTCAGGCTGTGGGGATGAGTAACATACTTCGCCCTTTCTCTGCTTTCTTTGCCCTTGGAGAAGTAGGGAAGGAGGCACAGAGTGGAGAGAAGATGAGATGTGGGCTGTGTTTCCTGTCCATGAGGCACACCAAGCTAAACAAAGCATGTGTGAAGGCAAAGCACTGCTCTGGAAAGTGGTCTGGGGTCTGCAGGCCACCTGTTCTGAAGGGAAAAACTGTCCCTCACTGAGCTCTCCCACATTTGTACAACATACGACACTACACTTTTGTAACCTAACTCTACATATGTTTTCTCACTAGTGTACACACAGTTACAGTCACCATTCCTCCTCCCCTGAACAGAGGATCCTCTCATTTGACTGAGGCACATAGTCGTAGCTGCAGATTCCTGCTGCTCATTTCTGGTGTGATGTCCATATGCACAGCACTTCTAGAGATGTGTTGCTGTCTTTGCAGTACAGGCAGAGAATAATCATCTTTGCCCTTTCCCATGATCAATGCTGCCTCCACACTGCACATCTCTTGGAGATTACTTATTTTCTTGTTCCCTCTTCTCTCTGCTGAGTGTATCAGATATGTCATAGAGCAAGGATACATTTGATGCTTCCCCAAGACATATTAGCAGCTTCAGTATCTTTTATCTTCTCGGACCTTTTCCATTATGTTCTCAGAACCTCAGAAAGTCTCATGGCAATATGAAAAAAAACCCTCCATTGCTCTGTGCACATATGTGAGCTTTCTCTTGTATTGCACTCAAGTTCAGTTGGATGTTCTTCAGCCTTTGATCTTGTTTAATCAGAAGAAGGAAGAAAGCTAAGGAAGGAGAATATGAGCTTTCTTTCATGCTTGTTCTAATTCTTAGGTCCAATAAAGAGGACAGAACAAGGATGCTCAGGGTATTAAGTGCAAGACAATCAAAGAAATGACTGAAAGGATTCTGCACCCTGCCAGCTATCCTGAGCTTTGCCCCTCACTCATGTGGCTAAGCTTTGGGGAAGGAGGGCTTCTCTGTTGACCGGGGTTAGTGTCTTTACTCCCCCACCCCCTTCTCTACCACCTCATGCTCATCTTTATTAGCTTCTTCACACTACACAGTCCTCTCATCGATTACAAGGGACAGCACAAAGCAGCCTAATGATGGGTCAGTCTTAATGAGAAAAGCAGCTGCTTTTGAAGTGGTGTGGCTTCGTCCTGCACCCTGCCGAGTCCTGGCATGCAGAGCTTTGCCTCCTTTTAAAGAGCAGAGCCATGGAAAATCAACAGTGAGCAGCCTGGTGCCTCTGAACAGAAAGGGCCATGTGCATGGCTATTTAGTGCTGTAAAAGAGAGAGCATTTGCACAAACGGGAGTGAACATAAGGAGGCCTTCAGAGAAGAATGGGGCCTTGGCAAATTTATAGACTCCCCTGAAAGAAAGTGATTACAGATCATTATCCAATTGAGGCAGATTGATGGGTTAGGGTCAAAGTAATACTGCAGAGCTCACTAGAGGGACAATGCCTGCTTGTCAGTTCTGTCCGGGAAAAGAAAGAGAAGGGAAACTACCACACAGAGAGGAAAGACTTAAGCTTTTCCAGCCGCTATCTGAAAAATCATTTCTTATCTTCAACCTGTCCTTTAAAAAAAAAAAAAAAACAAAACAAACACAAAACCGAAAAACAAACAAACAAATAAAAACCCCAAGGAAAAAACATAACCCAAACTTGCAAGACCAGTATCGCTGAGTTAAAACTGCACATTCAGAATTGTGAAATAATTGTGCAAATAGTGTGCAAACAGCGTACACCCAAAGTCTTGTGATCAGTACTCTCAGAAATCACGAGTACTAGCACTAGTAAAGGATAAATTGCATCTTTGTTTCATTTATATTAAAAACCCAAAGAGACCTTCTAAAATAAATGTGTAATTTTTTTTTTTAATTTTGGTGAAAGGAGGACATTTTGTTAACAGCTATGGTTGAACTGATTTGAAACTCTGTAACATCTGGTCAGGCACAACTCAGCAACACTGACATTGAATAAAACAAGAATAAATGTTTTTCTATTGTTTCTTCTGTATTAATTTTTTGAGTGTTTAAAAGTGTTTTGCATTCATGCACTTTTCAAATAGCCATAGAAATGGAAACAGCATGGCCCAAAGAGCAACTCACAGCATTTATTGTGCATTTGCCTCACATTTTCCAATATAGTTTTGGAATGTAAAGAATTTGAGAAAAGAGAGAAGACAATGCATTCATGAAAGACCTGATTTGTTTAATTGTTTTTATTTATTAACTTCTCTGTTGTTCCCCATGTCTCAGAATCAGAGCACCACACACACTTTAATGGATGTGTCCCCATGTCCCCATGGATAGAAGAGTAACACTGGCCTTGTTTCAAGAAAAGACTCAGTAGGGCAGCTTGGCCTTGGGGCCACTGTCTTGAGAATTTAGCAAGAGCTTCCTCAAGTTTTGTTACAAAACCTCCACAGGCATGAAAGTTATGGTCCCAGCACTCTGGGGCTCTGGGGTCTTTCCTGGAAACTCATGTCCTCTTCCAAAGGGTGTTCAGACACAAAAGGACCTATCCTAACTTAGAGGCCATTGGAGAAGACACACCAATTGGCTTCATACTAGAGTCAGCTGAAAAATCTGTAGGAATACCTGGTATAGATACTGGTAACCTAGCTCCCATCTGTTGCAGTGACAGAAATTACCTGTCCTGCAGCCATTAGACAAATTCTGGCTCAGCTTTGCAAATAACTCTGAGTCAACTTCAACTTGCTAGTTCTCAGTTAAAGAGGTAAGGATAACTAAGAAAATAAAAACATTGCTGGTGTCATACTCATCTGCATGTTGTAAAGGTGTCAAAGCGTCAACAGAGACTCAAAGACTTTCACTTCATGCAGTACCTCTTGCATTCAGGTGCTTTTTATATTCATTTGGTAGCAACCCAGTTGTAGCATGATCATGTGGCTCTCTATCAAAGAGAGTTCTCTGATATTTTTGTTAAATGGGAAGAAATAGTTCTAAATTACTCTTTCCTTTTGTGGGGGTTCCCCCAGAATCCTAGCACCACTGTTTTTATCTTCTCTCTTCTGAATCTCAAGACCACTGAATTTTCACTGGAACTGACAGCTCTTCTCCACTGGTCTGAGTTTGTCTTCTCATATTCTATCTGTAAACCAAAAAGGACCCAAATGACATTCATCCCAGAAAAATTCCAAAAAGAGCCATGGGGTGTCTGTGCAATGACATTCCACATAAGCCATCTTCCCTCACCTTGGAGTCACTAAAACCAGAGTTATGTTACATGGCAAAAAAAAAAAAAAAAAAAAAGATCTGTGGCTGGTTTCCTACCTTACTCTGTTAGCTAGGCTGGAAGTTTAACTCATATATGTATTCCCTGAACTACGTTTAGCTCTTTGACTCTTTTCCCATTTTCCTCATTCATCATTTTGTTACTGAATGACATGGATTCCTCCATTCTCATTCCTTCCACACATTCTGGAATTTCTCAGCATATGAAAGAGCTGTCATTGAGAAAGGATACCACTGATGCCTTTTCCCGGTCTTAAAAATTGACACGGCTAAAGGATAAGAGGTTTTACCTTGGTATTTGCCTTGGAATGTTCCACAATGCACCTTTGCAAAGTGGTGCACCAATAAGGACCCTGAGGTAAAACCCCTTATCCCTTGACCATGGCTGGCTCTCAATTTTCTAAGAGCAGGAAAAGGTATCACCACCTATAAGATGACACACATTGTGCTAAGATATCTTTTGTCTTGTCTTTCCTTCCAACTTTTTTCTGTTTTAGACTAACAGTATTCTTTTTTTGCTGTTCATGGTTTAGAAACAACTTGTATCTACTCTTCCTGAAGTTTGCTTGCATTTGTTTCCACTTGCTTCCTCTAGCTTGGCAGGAGATGTGCATATGTGCAAGACTCCATATGTTTTCAGAGATAATCTGCTTTTTACTACCAGTAAGAATAACCTTGAATACATATTGCACTGTCACAGCACATTTTCTATATGAATCAAAAAGTAGAACTGGTGCATTGGAAAAGCAGACCATATTTTTAAAGGCAAATTCATGAACTCTGTTTTTATGAACAGAGAAAGTTGAGGGATGGGGGTGGGGGATATCACAAGAAAACAGATGAGTGCTTGTGATCTGAATTCTCTGTCCTACCAACATCATGTTCTGTTGGAGCTGATCCATGGGGAAGTCTGCCTGTAAATTGAGGCTGGGTGCTGAAATGTCCATACCATTTCAGTGAACTCAGCATGAGCACATCAAGTGGAACACTGCACTGAACAAGGTCGAAGGAGTGAAATGGCTGCTCCCTTCTACTCCAATCAAGAAAGACATCAGCTATTCAGAGGAAAAAAAAAAAAAAAAAAGAAAAAAAAACCCCAAACCACAAATCCTAGGATCACTCAGTTGGGAATAAGGGAGGGGAAAAAAGCATTTCTCTTAAGGACACTTTCCATTCTATTTATAGCTATAGTCTGTATGGTGCTCAACATTTGACCCGCAGGGTTCACAGGTAAGCAAGAAATGCACAGATGTGTGTATTCTAAGTTATATTTCATCCATTTGTGCAAAATAGACACAGGAGAGCTACAGAAAACTACACACTTGGGACAATATCCTTCCTAGAAGAAGAACATCTGATTCATGCTAAGTTTATC
This sequence comes from Taeniopygia guttata, assembly GCF_048771995.1. Taxonomy (NCBI): domain Eukaryota; kingdom Metazoa; phylum Chordata; class Aves; order Passeriformes; family Estrildidae; genus Taeniopygia; species Taeniopygia guttata. The sequence continues at coordinate 64,735,398 of NC_133026.1, read as the reverse complement.
CTCTGGCAAATCTTGAGTTTCAATGATGATTATGTTTGAGTAAAAACTCAGGGCAAAATCCTGAGACATTCAGCACTGGTGGAAACTTTGTCACAAATGTCATAGGATCCAGGAGTTTAGCATGAGCAAGCCTTGCTCTTTAATTGTTTTAATTGTATAATGTTTACAATACTGTAGTGGCAAAGAAGATGCAATCTTCCCTCAAAAAAGTTGTACATACATCCTCTCAGTGTGAAAAGGGTGAGAGGTGAATCAAGTCTGCTTCAAATTTTGGTGTTTTGGAACAATTTCCTTATTTTTAAATTCTCGAATGAAAGGGAAACAAAAAAGAGCCTTTCTGCCTAATATAGCTTCCTCTGTTTTCTTTTTATTTTTTAAGTAGTTTTTTATTGTCATTGTTTGAGGTATTGGCTAGGTATTTTTTAGAGAAAGGAGGAACCTTATCTGCGTGGGTGAATTGGACTCACTAAAACATGTTTCTGCCTGCTGAGACTTATTGCAATGGCAACTGTATTCTTCCTGTTGATACAGCATCCCCTCTACACAGAATTTGTAGAGTACTGACAAAAATTTCAGATGCGTAATATTTTTAGGCAAAAATTGCCAAAATTTGGCTAGATTATCCATTATGTGTTTCTCAATTCCGCCACAAACAACTTTAACTATCAGATAACTTTGGGTTTAGTGCCTTTTTCCCAGGGAATATCATCTCCCTTGTGCTCAAGTGGAGAGACCCTTAGGGATGTTGGCATAGCAGGTGCCTACACTTGTTTTGTAAATAGAGATTCCTATTTGACATAGGGCAAATCTCCCTCAACATCTGCTGAAGTCTCCTCTTCACCCACAGAGCAAGCCTATTACTTCAGTTGTATGGGGCTACTGCCTTTGATTTATCAGAAGATGTATCCTGATGTTTCATTATATATGGGTAGCAACATTTTTGTAGCCATAAAGCCTAAGAACACGAATAACATATGTATATATATAATTTCTATTTAATTTTTATTTAAAATGGCATAGAAAAGTGCAATATTTTAGGAACTATTAACCAAATCAAATGTATAATCCTTCTATAAAACTTTTATTTATGTGTAAAGCCATAGGTGTTTAATTTTACCAGTTAAGTAAAAAGGTCTAAAACTTGCTATCACATTCTCTATTATTTTTTCCACCCCTAAAGACACATTTGGCTGCTGAAATCATGACTTTATGCCCAACAAAGTTGAAGAACCTCTCTGTCCCAGGTCATTTCCTCCAATCAAACCCAGATCTATAAGAGGTTTGAAATTTGTTACTACATGCCTACTCTTTACAGGCCTGTGTAAAGGACAAGGTGAATAAACTGTAGCAGCCAGACAGGCTGTACCATCTAAAGAAAAATACCAAAGAAGCAGATTCAGCAAAAGAGGTCTGAACACGAAGGACTAATTATATCCTGTACCCTTCCAAGTGGTCCTGCCCTATTGAGACTGAGAAAAATGGGTGATGAAGACGCTGAAGCCTTTACTTTTAAGCATGTGAAAACTATTCTGTGACTAGAACAAGGGTCACGCATTTTCAAAGTCAGTTCAATTAAGCAAAACACCAGTCCCACTTCCTTGGACCCACCAATTAAACTGCAGCCAAAAATGTTGCCCATTTGCCCCATAGAGTACTGAGTGTATTTATAGTCCCCAAATGCCTATGGTCTAATCAAAACTGTCACATAACAAGAAGCCAGCCAAGAAACTCAGACAGTTTGGTTAATGAGACAAAGAGCAGCTTCATATTCATTCCCTCCTAAACAAAGATCTGAGGAAAGTGTATGGACTGGTGGGGGAGAAAGACTACAAGTACAGCAGGCCCAAAGAGAAGGGCACAAGCTGACAGTCAATTAGGCAATGCATCCAAGCCTGATCTGAAGACTCATGGCAAACAGAGCAACCATTCATGCACTGTGACATGAAGGTCAGTAGAAGAAATCACATGCTTGCCTGGAACTTACGGAAGTGCCCACAAAACAGCACGTGGCAACATATGATAGAGCTCAACTCCTGTTCACAACCTACAGTGATAAAATGAAAAACATCTCTGATTTTTTTCCCATTAAAAAACAACAATTGTATTATTTTTAATTCAAAATACATATTTTCCCCCCCTCTGAATAATTATCAATAATTTTAAAGAACTCGGCATGTATTGTGCTCCATATCTGAATTATTTGTCTTTCTGATTATCTGACAGCTTTTGTCTTCCAAGAAAATATATCAAGATCCTCAACAAAAAACACAGATGTTAACTATTCTTAAACACAAGACAAATGCATTTTTTGTTTCAAGGCACACATTGATCAAAAGAAATGCTAGAAAACAATTTTTCTTCCGATTGGTTGCTACTTCCTGTTTTCTCAGATGCATTATCTTGTTTGCATTCTCTGTTTCTGAAGCATCTGCTAGCAGTTACTGTCAGAATTGTGATAATGACCATGGTCAACCAGTAGTTTTAGCTGGTGGATCCTGTGTTCTGAGCAAATTGCAGATATTGCTTTCAGTAACTCAAGCAACACATGCCAGCAAGCGCAGCAGAAGAGTTTGACCTCTCTTTTTTACAAGGACAAGATCAAGCCTATCTACAACAGATCAGAAAGCCCCAAAATGGAAGGATTCCAGGCTAAAGGTTTTCCAACAAATAATCACGCTCTGAGCTCCAAAAAGGGCTTGTATCTTTTTCTTTGAGAGCTAAGCCATCCAGCTCACTAGCAAGTTTGGGCAAAGAGGTTGCTCATAGGCCAAGACACAAGAGCTTACAAACAGTTCTGCAACCCCAAGCTTGTCTAGAAGCAGCATTAAAATTAAAAAAAAAAAAAAAAAAAAAAAAAAGAAAGTAAAGATAAGTTAGCACTCTCCTACTCTCCTGGCAGGGTTTTGGAAGCATTCGTAATGTTGGCAGGGCAAGGAGCTGTTGAGTTGTACCATTGTCTTTAAGAGGTGAGGTAGAAAGGGATTTCTTCACTGCACCCTTTTTTCAGGTGTCTAGTCGGTGTTTGATGCCAAAAGACAAAACAAAGAAAATTAGAAGAAACACCACTGTGAAACAACAGTTTTAAGCAGGGAAGTTTTTCTCATGTCTATGTTTTTCCTAAAAATATCTTGGAGGGAAGGCAATCAAAACTCCAATGTATCCCAAGAACTATATTTTCTGCCAATATGATATGAAAGCAAGAAAAATAAATATGAGGAGTACAAATGAGCTGGTTGGTTAAATGTGGTCACAAACCAGTGTGTTAACAGGAAAATGGTCATAGAGTGGAAGGGAGAAGAGCAACGACACAGTGTCACCCAATTTGTTAAATCTGTGAGAATCTCGCTTTGGAAATAGTTCTGTTACATCTGCCTTGTAATCTCCAAAGAGTAAAAGAGAAACGCAGACAATTTTAGGATTGCTGGTATAAAAACTTCCTCAAATAAGGAGTACAAGTAACTCTGCCTTTCATTCAAATCTAGAGGAGCCCTCAAAAGCTATAAATAATTTGTGCAAGCCTCTTATCATCCTGAAATACATGTGATTAGAAATCTGCTAGAACTAAGCTGCCAGAGGCAGCAGTCCTATTACATACTGTTGGCCTGTATGCCTGATACGTGACATTTTCCTAAATCCTGTCAGGGATAATCTGTCACATAACCATCCTTTAGATTATACTTTGAGACTGTAGTCTTTTAGTACAAATATAAATATGCTTAAATTATTATGCTGCCCATTAGGAAGATGATCACTTCTTGTACAGAGGAAAATATTACCAGATAACCAAATACATTGTAAACACCAGAGCAATGTATCAGGAATGAACAGAAGCACAAACCAGACCAAAGGCTTAGACACAGTAGTGTCTACCTATGACCTAAACAGATTTTGTCTCTTCTGCTTGTATTCAGGAAATCCACTCTTGCTTTTCCACCTATTAGCAATTTATAGATCTAATGGAAGGGCAATACACTTGAGTATCTGTGTTACAAACTGGTCTCCAGGAAACATCCAGAAAATATATTATTTTTCTACTGAAGTGATAGGATACTCCCGAATGCTGTAATTTCCTTTAATGTAAAATGGTACGGTCTTTCTATTAGTTTCTTTCCATTACTTTCATCACCTCCTGCTCAAAATCCACTAATTTTCATTCAGTTTTGCATGTTATGACATGCAGGTCAAATTTGTCTTGAATTAACCTGAAGCCCAAAGTCTTCTGATTTTTTTTCTGTGAGAATAAAACAGCACACTGGGTTTTGGCGTGGAAGAAACTGGCCACCAGAAATATTGCTAAATACCTCAACAGCAGAACAGTTCAAAGGCTAACAACTTGAAAATTCACATATTCTAAAGTGAATTATTTAATTTTGCTTTATTGATAGACAAAAGGCATTGGATTTCAGTAGTATGAACACATTATGCTGGGCAAGCAGGAGTGGGACACACTGGGATTCCACTGAACCTATTCTGCAACATCTGTTTTTCAACCTACTCATGGATGATTTGGAAGACAGGGTCAACAATGAGGTGACTAAGATTGGGGTTGATACAAAGTGATCTGTGGTCATCAAACTGACTGTGAACAGCTGCAGAAAGATATTGTGGCATTGGGTGCCTGGGTAAAAAAATAGCAGATGGAATGCTTTGTTGATAAGTCCAAAATAACACATATGGGAATAACATATGCCACTGTATATAACTGTGCTGTATCTGATACTGCATCTGCTTCTGGATAACCAACATCTAAGGAAGTATGTGGGAGAGCTGGAACAGTAGGGAGAAAAGCAGTACAGATGATCAGAAGTTTGAAGTTGCTTCCTTATGAGCAGAGACTGAATAACCTGGGACATGTGAAAGAGACACCCAAAATGTTAAAGGCCATAAAATCATGAATGTCATGAAGAAAATTATCATAGATTATTTTCCTTTCAAATTATGTGTGTATATGTATGTGCATATTATTTTCCATAACCTGGGGAGCACAACTAGTAGCAACAGGAATAAGGTTTAGAACAGCTGAAAGTTCTTATTCTCTGGAGACAAAGTTTTATCAGTGGGATGCTTGGGACATCAAACGTATAAATGAGTATAAATGTATAAACATATAAACATCCTTAGACACACTCATGAAGGAAAGGTCCATTGGGATATCTCAAACACAAAGACAGAAAGAAAAATAACACCCAGCTCAGGAAGATCAGGTTTTCAGGCATGGAAGGCCTTGCCAGAAGCAGCATCACTCTGTGTTTGCCTCGCTGACACCCTCGCTCCCCAGGCTCCTCTTCATGACCATAGTCAGAGACCCTTGGGCTTTTATTGCAACAGAGGGGAAAGTCTGCATTAACATGCCCCTGAGGAACTTAGAATCATTCTAAAGTGAAACTAAATATGCTGGATTTTTAATTTTTTTTAGGAGATCAACTCAGGTTTTCTCATTGTACTGACAAATAGTTGTTGCATTCACCACTTTTAATAATTATATCTGTAGTTTAGTCCTCTGCTTTAGTAAATATCCTCCTAAGCACTTCAGGTCTTTGAATGTAAAACAAACTATACACAAGTAAGCCAGGAGTGGACATGCTTGGTTGCCTGGTTGTTTAATTAGAAACTGAAGCAAAAGGCATCTTGCCTCAGGGAGACAACCGGGCTGCAGATTGTGACACTGCCATAGCCTTGCTCTGCCTCTCTTTAGCCTTAAGCAAATCTGATCTTGGGCATCCTGACCCTGACTAATTGCTCACTGTTTCCTGTGATGCTGTGAAGCTCCTTCCACCCATTGCTGGACTATTAAGCTTCTCTGCTCTGTCTGGTAATTAAGCAGCAGAATGCCAAACTCCTTTTTTGTTGCTGTTGTTTTGGGGTGGTTATTTTTGCATCCTTCTTCCCTCCTCCTCCTCCTCCCCAATTCCCTTCTATACAAAGGCCTGTTGAATGCTTCATTTGTCATTTTGTTACACTGTTGAGGGGCAAAGACATCATATCACCTTTCAAAAGACAAGGACGATGATAAATGCACTAACTTGAGAGGCAAAGTGTCAGGACGCTAATGAAAATCTCTAGTGACTAGACAGCAAAGAAAACCTCATTTTAAGAGACTCTCTAAAAGAAGAAAACTTTTTTAGCCTATGCAAATGTCAAGTCTAAAGTACACTGGTTTAATGCACTAGCATATTTTTCTGTCAGGAGCAAAAGGATAGGCGTTATAGGGAGTCATTTGCAAGTAACTATGTAGCCAAGTTTAAGTGTCATCCATAAAATACGTGAGTTAAAAGTCTCTTCTAGCTCATATCCTGGCATCTAGATTGACAAAAAGATAACATGGCCTAGATTAAAAGACATTTTTTCAGATATCTTTTTTTTTAATTTAATAGGAACTGTGTGTGAGAATGGCATGAATTTTTGATTTTTAATGAAAATGGAGACTAAAATAATTCATCAAAATTTTAGCAGCCATAAAGGTTTCACTGAGTCATGATATTAGTTTATTAGAGAAAATTATACAAAAATAATTATAACCAGCTTGCAAAATAACAAGTATATTGTATATGGGAAAAGTAGCTCCATCGGATCTGCACCAGCCAGCAATATGATCATTACTTGTCCTGTCTCTTTGAAAATCATTTTATTGGAATGTATTGGTTAAACTAAAACACATGACCCTGCTTCTTGTGACATAAAAGAAACCACTGAAGAGAAGTCTCTTTTTTTTTTTGCTCCCTTCTACTCATGTGAACTTTCTGAGAAAAAAATGTAGCTTCAAGGATTTTTATCAGTGTCTGTGTAATGACTAGTGCATCACATGCATCCTGAACCATTAACTGCCTACATCTGAAAGAATTTGCTCAACATTTAGGAATTCACTTAATGAAAGGCTGGCCTATTAAGCTCTGCTAGCTTTGGAAGTTGATTGAGCCTTTCTTTTCAACTTCCTGCACTATTGTAAATGATGCTATGCAGTGCCCTCATGTGATCTATTCTAGACAACAAGTTTGCTTTGTAACACCAAAAGAATCCAAGTACCAGGTGATACATTTCTAATCTGAGATACAACTATACAGTACAAGATTCTTCACAAATCTCTGTGTGAAATCACAAATTTAAAAAGCAGCAGCTCCAGAAAGCATCCATTTATATTCTGGGGAGATAGAGAAATAACACTTCCCTCATATATCCACATGACTTCTGGATCAATAATTAGATAGAAAAATAGAAGATCAGTAAGGCCAAGAGTCACTGGATAATATTTCTTCATTTATGCTTCTGAAACCAACAAAAACCAGAATTAGGTCCCCTAAGTACTGGTCTGTAATTTTTGGCTGCAAGCTGAATTTGCTTTTTTAATGTCTCAACACTCCTGACATTTCAGGACCATTGTGAAGGGGACTGTGAGAGCAGTGTGCTCTGTGCTGAGTAGGCTCTGCTGCTTCCTGACCCCTGTTGATTAATGTAAATGCCTGATGTGGGGGAGCACATTGCAGGATGGCATTAAAGGAAGAAGTTACCATGGGAGGACATGGTAGAGAAGAGCCCACCGGAAGGCGAGCCCACTGGCTCATGGAGCACTCACCTGATCCCAAACACAACTCTATTGTCAAATTTATGGGATCAGCAAGACCTGTTCTCTCAAAATTGCAGAAAAACAGGTTTCTTTTCTATGACCTCATTTTCTCTTCATGGTGAGTGTAAGCACTACTAAACAGTGTCAGTCGGGCAGCACTGGAGACTGGAATTGCTAACAAAAGGAGTGTAATCTTGTTTTGGGATTTACAGGCAGAGTGTCCATGAATGAGGATGGGACTTGGTTCTATTTCCATGGGATAGGTAAGGCACAGGGAAAACCAAGAAAGAGTTATTCTCCTTTTGTGGCTTGGGAAGAGAGTTGTGTCACGTGAGTTTGGCACAGGGTCCCTCAACAAGACATCTGATGAATAGCTTATGAAATTACATTTATGAAATTAAATTTAATTTTAGAACAAGACTACAGACAGCATGAATTCCAGTTAATTTTTCTTCAGGCTCCAAGGACTGAGGGGTTGGGTTTTTTGGTTTTCTTTTTTGTTTCCTAAACTGATTACCTACTTAACTCCTCAAATAATTATCCCTGATCACTTTGATCTACAGTTACTAGTGAAATAACACATTCTAGGGGGGCAGGTTGCCAGCTTCCTCCAAATGAAAGGCCTGGATTTATGAAGTCATTTCTTGATGATCTCACTAATTATCTTCTTGTCTCTGATCTTCCCTTTTGGGTAAGGTTATTGGGAAAGCTGAGTAAGGTAACTGTAGTCTCAGGACAAATTTATCCTCATCTATTGTGTATCTTGCCTTTAAGAGTTGATGCAGCACAGACTTTATTACACCCTATGGGGAAGAGCTCAACATAATGACAGACAGGAGATGGGGCAAACATGGATATTTACATACAGGCAAATCATAGCTCTTATACCAACAATCAGGAGATTTTCCTTCAAATTATGTGTGAGTTTGGTGTGAAATATGATCATACCGATCCTGAATTGTTCTGCATCTCTAATTCAAAATAAGTCAATAAAGTACCTATTGGTGCTTGTTCCAACAACTCCTGAAGGAGGGCTTCTCTAAGAGAAATTCCTTTGAGCATATAAAAGACCGATGATAATGCAAATAAGACCTTATAACATGCTTGTGTTACCAGAGTCTAGCTGGCAGCAGAATACAGAAGTTGCTTGTCATAAAATCCATTTTTCACAACTCCCACTTTGGCAAGATGTAAGCAAACACCCAGCCAGGAGAAAAATAACTGGCTAAAAGTAGTGCCAGCAGCCATAATGACTGGAATTGGACACTGGAGGGAGACACAGTTGCACAGACTAGCCCAAAGACACTCTTGTCCTTTCTTGCACAAGTATTGAGTGCGTACCCTAAGAATGATGCATTGAAACCTCAGTTGATCTGCCTTGATTCCTCATTCTCCACATCAGCAAGGAAAGAAAGAGAACAAGAAATCCTGGGCCAGTTAATGAATCATAAAGCCCTACTCTGTTGTTGTTGGAGGAGGAGTGTGAAGTTCCTGAACAAAGCCTGCAGGAATTCATCACCAATGGTGTGGAACTGTTTTTCGAATTGAGCCCTGAGAGCCCGTCATGATTTGCATTCATGTAAACACCTACATTTTTTCGTTAACTGAACTGATTTAACTGCTAATTAAAACTAGTCAGTAAGCACAACGTAAAATTAATTAAACCATTTAGTCAGTAGATGCAAATGAGGCAAAGTTATGGCTTGGACACAATGAAAAGAAGTACAAGTACTACTCATCATCTGGCAAAATAGTTCTTGAGGTAAATACTTTCCCCAGAGATTATGTAAAGCAATAAAAAAAAATCACACTGCTGACTACATATGATCTTTCATAGATAAAATGTGCTGGAATCCAGCTTCTTCTCTTTGAAACAGTGCTGAAATGGACTCAGTGGATTTTAAAAATGCTGTCCCATAGAAGAAATATTTCATAGTAAGGTCTGGCTCCCAGTTCAATCTACACAGGCATGCAAAGTTGCTCCAGTCTGACACTGGCAAGGGTTTTGCCTCAACCTGGACCTTATATTTTTGACAGCTATTTTTATAGCTTTACATTTTCTCATGGGGAAAATGTCTGCTTGGGGAACTATATTGTGTGATGATAAGTGGAAGTAGTGTATTCTCAGAGAAAAATCTCTGAAAAATCTCTGTCTGCAGTATCTCTGCATTCTGCCTCCTCTTTTCACAGGACTCATGTGCCTCACAACCCTAATTGTACTTATTTTAGTAAGATCTGTCCTAGGAGAGCAACAGACACACAGTTACCCATGTTGTATAAACTGTGAACTGAAATAGCTTAAAAAAAATCTAGCGCAAAGAAAAGAATGAAGATGCACAAAGGTGTGGTCTGTCTGCTATTCATGTGTGAAAGCCTGAACCCAGGAACAAGTCCAGTCCTCATGAGTCACTGAGCTGCCTATAAGGTGCTTGGCAGTGCTCAGGAGAGTTTCCTTAGGTAGGTTCAGGTATCTAGCAGGTGTCATTGTGCCATTCAGACCTAACTGCAATGCCTGCAATTAGAGAGTGCCAGCCATCCTTCCACTTTTCCCTTATTCTAGGTGCCCCAGAATGGCACCAAAATCAAGAGCCCATGGAAGGGGAGATGTCTGCACTCAAGAGACTGTCCAGCAAAAGGAGCTGAGAATGGAGGTGGGATTGAAATCTTTCTTCTTCCTCTGTCTCTCCACAGCAACGTCCCCTCTCCTCTGGCTTCCTTCTCCCAGGACGTGGCTCTTCCTGCTGAGCACACACAGCTCTCATTTCACTCTTTCTGAGTGCAGGATCCAGGTTTTCTTTTTGTGGTATGCAGTTGCCATTGTGGAGGCTTTTTTTGCATTCACGCAGTCCTTAAAACTCATCCAGGATGCCGGAGAGCTTGCTCCATGTCCTCCTGCTGCGTGGGGGAATGCAAGCTTGCGCACCCTAATCCCGGAAGTCTAAGTCAACAGCCTGATGGCAATGAAGGTAGGTACAGGAGAACAAGGGGACTTGCCTCCCTCCATCTAAGCACATATCATTCCACAGGAATATTCTTGAGGACCCTTGGGACAAAGACAACTTCTCAGGGTACTCACAGGGGAAGAACTGCTCTCAGCTGTTGACCCTGCCCACTGGACCACATCCTGTGAGCAGGATGTTTCACAGACAGCTCCTGGGGTGGCCCCTGAGGGCTTTTAACTAGCAAAATGTTTAATTCCTGGCTTCCCAGTGGGGTTTGGTAGGAAGGCTTTGCCAGGAAGGCTGAGGCATTTCTAGCAATGAATGAAGTGTGATCTGTCGGTAAATGGAGACAGGATAAGGTAAAGCACCTTTGAAGGTTGGAGGCTGTATGAGCAAAGAGCTCAGACTTTGGCCAGTCCTAAGGCAATGTGCTTGAGGCCTCCAGAGAAGCAGGCAACAATCCTCAACTTCATCCACAGCCCCCAAAACCCTCTGCTGTCACTCCAGCCTTCCCCAGTCTCTTCTGAGCAGCAAAAGCAGCTGAGCGCTGGAAGGGCTGCACATGCTGGTGAGATACAAGGATGCAACAGCTGGAAAAGTCCCTGCTTGGCTGGATGCTTCTCAGGCTGACGACCAGCCTGGCAGCCAGGCATGATGAACACCAGCAGCCAAGGCCCGTGCAAAGCATCATCCGTTCTGCCAGGATAATGCTTCATGTTTTCATCCATGCTACCAAACTGTTTGAACGCACTTGGAAAAACTAAAAACAACAACTTGCTTATTTTGAGCTAAGTAAAGAAGTCTGCCAGCCCCACATCTGATTGATGGTTGGTTTCCACTTAATAATAGTCTTCTGTTTGAGATGTTACCACATCCTTTCTCATTACCATTATAGTTATGAGAGTGTAAGAAGTAATTTTTTCCTTGACCTTTTTTTCAGCCACTTTTAGTTGGATTTCTGCCTTTAGCTGCTTCCATTCTAACACAGCAAACACGTGTTAAGGGAAAAAAATATACCTGAAAGAACAAATGAGGGCTCTTCTCCTTTCCTTGGATGATTCTGGAGGAAGGGGGAACAGGTCAAGGTCAAGTCTGTATTTTAATATTCTCCTCTTCCCTTGTGATGTCTGCTGATTGTAATACCCCACTCCTCAACTGTTCGGTCAGGGTGATGCTTATTGTGCTGTGTCTCTCCTACTTTTATGTGGACCATTATGAGTTGTGGGAGACAGCACAGCGAAAAGTGTGTGGAGCTCCTGCTACCACGGCACCCCTTACACCAGACACCTGTTATGGCTGCTGTGCACAAGGCTTGCTGCTTTGAGGCAAACCTAATATAGTTACACTGTCAAAGGTATGGCACTTATCTGCATACTGCAAAGATGGAACTAATGCAAGCCAAAATAATTTTTCTTTTCTTTCTGTAAGTAGCATTACTAATATATTTCACATGGTTAAAAATGCATTATATCTAGGCTCCTTCTTTAAATGTGCATGCATAAATTTAGCTTGGATACTGTTAAATATAATTTCAAGCAGCAGAAACAAAATACCATTTTGTAAAAAAAGCATTTCAGCAGAAACAAATGCATTACAGTTAAAGTTTCATGAACACTGATAAGATTTCCGAGTAAAGCAGCTTAGTAAAAACAAAACAGAAACAAAGGATCATATACCTCAGTCAGAGCCGTGGAGGCAACTTCAGTTTACAAAATCCACACTGTAGGGAAAACTAAACCAAAAACTGTTCTTTTTGAGTGAAAAGGGCCACAGGGCATGTTTTAGTGTGCAGATCTTTGAGCACAAGCTCTGCAGGGCCACTTAGTGAGAAAGTGCTTAGTGAGGAACTCAGCACAAGTATGAACAACCAGCTCTCTGCTTGGGCTGCTTCCTCCTGGCCCTGCTGCAACAGCAAACCTTGTCACTGCCTAAGGTAGCAGGCTGCTGTAGCCAGCACAGTAGCTGCCTATTCTGCCTGTTTTCTCAGTCTTTGGAAACTCAAATGGCTGCACCTGCCGCCATCAGTGAGGACATAGTCAGGATGCATGGGATGTTCAGGACACCAAAAGAAACATCCCAGTAGTAATTTTATTTTCTTTACTCTTTTCAACCTATCCCACATCCTATAGGCTGATATAGAAGCAGCAAGACTAGTTCACTAGTCTTCTGCATCCTGGCTCTGCTACTTTCCCTTTCCATCTCTGTTACCTCCTGCTCAGTTTTGCCAACACAGCTGCTGGATAAAGGAAGCTGAAGATATTGGCTGAAAGTGATTGTTCTAGAGTTCAAGATAGCCCAAAAGGGCTGCACATCACTGTGCTGTAGAGCTATATATTCTGAGTTAATAATCTCATTGTCTGCACAGCACAGGCCTGTGTCAGATGTTTGAGCTCTTCTACCTACTCAGAATAGATATAATTTAGTTTGAAAGTCCTTTGGAGCAGGCATTTTCCTGCTCCAAAATACCTGCATGGTAGCCTGTTGAACAGCAACAGGCTTTTGATCAACGCCTCATGGTAATCTTGTAACCCAAATAATTTTCATAAGAAAATTACTATATCTCACATCAAATGTCTAATGATACTGTTCAAGACTTCCTGGGGGTGTCTCTAAAATGTTTTTTTATCATTTAAAAAATGTAGGGTCTTAGTATAATTTCATTACCTTCTACAGTATTTTATATGACCAAAAAGCCTTTTTTCTCCCTGTTTCATCCACTTATAATCTTTTGGCTATTGCAGAGGAAACAAAGAGACTAGAAATCACACAAGTAATTATAAGAATCTACAGTTTGTCACAAACAGCCCTATCTCCCTCCATATTCCTGTGCCAGAACAGTATTACTTGGGTTGCAAAATCAGGCATTTGAAAGTTTGGAAGTTCAGATTTTATCTACATACTTAATTCAGCCACACTATGTGTGTTACAACAGCATGTGAGTAATTAAAGTCTATTATTATCAAGTGAATTTCACCTTATCCAGAGAAGATTGGATGGGGCACATTTAATGAGTGACTTTGCAATAACTTTTTCCATCTTACTCAGTGTGAGGTCCCCAACTCTGCAGCTGGAACTCTATTTAGATATTAAAATAATTTTTTCACAATCTTTTCTGTGCCTCCACCATTATTGTGCTCTATCAGTATCAGTGCTTGGTTTGTTTTTTTTGTTTTTTAGCAATATCCTCCTTAGGTAAAAACTGATCATCTGTGTTTTACAAATCAGGCAATGGGACACAGAAAGGTTGAGACCTTATATGATACCACATTGTGGGTACCCAATCTGAGATGCCACTGGTTTTATAGATCAAGTGCAGAGTGCTACCATTTACTTCTCTAAGCATGATGTATTTCCCTTGACCTTATTCTAACTTCTCATCTTGGGTAGACAAAAGAAGTAAGATTCCACAATCAGAAATTTTCCCTGAAAACAACTGTGAGAACCTGGTGGAAAGGGCAGAATCCTACCGATGTGGGTGATGCCTAAGCAGCTTTACTATGAAAGTAATCTCTTTCCCATGCAACCTCCTGCCCTGTGTACCTACATCTTGTAGGTCTCTCAGACAAACAATCAAGCAAGGGTCCCTGAGACAACTGTCTCCTTCATTACAAAACCTTGGTTCAGGTCTAGAATAGCCTGAATAACAAGGAACCCAACAGCCCCAACTATAATTATGAAATGAGCTTCCAGATACAATATCAAGCACGAAGGCTTAAGGAATGTTAACCGCTGCATGCAGAACAAGCTCAAGTTAAAATACTGACAGATTTATTTGTTCCGGTTGAAAAGCCAAACAACATTCAATAAATTTAGTGTGTGATAGTAGCAAACAGTAAGACTGCTACGGAGCACACATGAAGCCTCATTGTGTGAGGTTTTCTTGTTGGCCATCTTCTTTGGAGAAAAGTTCTGCATCAGAGAGAGCAGACACAGTGTCACCAGTCTTCTCATTGTATGCACCAGTAAAACATTCATGTCAAAATAATTCAGCATGTAGTTTGCAGCAAAACCACAGTGTGTGTTTTTGCTATAGCATGTCGCTACATTTGCTATTTCTTAGACAGCACAGCATCTCATCTGATAGCCGGTGCAGAGTCCCTGTGCTGTCAGAGGTGCCTGGAGTCACAGCAAGGTAAGGACAAGAAGGATCCCCAGGAGGGTGTTAAATACACCTGGGTTGTGCATCAGCACTGCCAGCAGTGCCACCCAGGTCTGTGGTTGAAGTCTGTCTACACTATCAGTGTGATTAACTACACCAGCAACTTCTAATTACCTGCAGATGGGGTGGGAGCATGTGGGGAAATTGCTATCTTGTAGAATAAATCATCGCCTCCCTTCCTTTTATCCCTTATGCAATAGAGAACACCGAGTCTGCCTACTGACAGCAAAAGGACCAGGATTTCCTAAGCCTACTTTTGGGGATCTAGTTCTGAAAATGATGGAAAATTTTGGCAGTATTTTGAATAGACCTCTTCCAGCTGGAAGCCTTCAATTTTGATAAATGCTGTGTATGTGTTGGCTCGATGGAAAGCATTAAAATATTGTAGGATCAGACCCATCACTGAGAAAAGCAGTGCTCTTCTTCTGCCTGCTCAATGACACATTTTTGTCTGATACCATCAGGCTTTTTGAAAAGAAGCTAACCTCCTACTAGAACCAGTGAAAGGGAAGAAATGCAAAATGCACTAGGAATTACTAGGTAAGTTTTTGAAAAAAATTAAGCCTGCACAATATTCTCCTTTTTTAATACTTTAAATATATGGATCAGTTTTAGCAGTTGATATTGAAGGACTACCTTAGAAGGAACTGACGTAAATGCCTCAGCTTTCTCATGTGGAGGCTCAGTATTTTATAAAAATCAGGATTCTTCCAAGATTCATATGCATTCATATGTGTCTCTCACTTCTGAAAGTTTGAGCCAGTAATCATTATAAACATGTTGCTAGCTTGCAAAACAGCAAGGAACTTTGAGTTCAGTCTTTTTAACATTGTTCTAGCACAATTAAATTACTTTCTGTACACAAAGTTTCTCTTTGTCAAGAAAGAGTTTATTCTACAAGCACTGATATTAATTAAACACAGTTTCTCAAGGCTATTTTAACTAAAAGCCCAGCTCTGCCTCCTTAAGTTTTATGACCCCTACCATCAACTTGTGCACCAATTGCTAGTAAGGAATGGTTTTGTGCCCATCTCAGCATATTTTTTTTTCTTTTCTTCCATATTTTCACTCAATTTTGTCAGCTAAGCAGAAGATGCATGTGGATTGCCCTCTATGTAAACTGCCCAGCTGCATACTTGACTGGCTGGGTCAGCCAAATGCTTCGGGAAAGGGCTAAACTTTACACCATGACTCTTTCTGTATAAAGGAGAGAACAAAGCTTTTATTTGTGACCCAGTCTCAGTTTTTATAAGGCATCTGCTCCTCTCTGTAATTTGGGTGATGTCTCAACTCTCAGGTTCAAAAGTTTCTAGAAAAGGAGTGACTGATTGACATGGAAGACTTGCAACTCCTCCAGCAGCCAAGCCACTAACATACTCTGCCAGAATACTATATGTTGATTAAAAGTTTTATGAAGAAAAACTCACACATATCTGAAACAGAAGGAAATACGTATCAAAAGGCAGAACAGAGCCAGTATACAGAAATAACATATGCAATTACTTGAGTGTATACCAAGAGAATTTTGTATACCTCTTAGGGCACACCATACTGGTGTTTAAAAAGAAAATCTTTTTAGTTTTCATCACACTAAAAAATTACCATCTGTTATATGGAAGTTTGTTTTTCCCTTTCATTGTAATTAACTTTTTATTGAATTAATTACTCCAGGTGAGCTGGCTGTTCTACCTCACCTGGTGTGGCTGAGAGTACCCACGCCCAGCCTTGCCATTCACCATTCAGATGCAAATCGCCCTGCTCCCCACAGGAAATCCTTGGCACACACCCAAAAAGCCTGCTAGCGACAAAAAACAATAACATGGCAGGCAGCTGCTGCTGCACAGAAGGGAAAAAAAGTTTTAGTAAAAAGGATGTATATTTCCTTCTTGGTCATTTAAAAATGTGTATTCTACTGAACAAAGCAGGTGAGAAAACATGGAGATAAAAAGAATGAATTTTAAGTAACTTGCACATGGCACCTACTGGACACTGATCCCTTTTCTGCATGACAATGAATAATTTTGCTACCTTGATACATTATGCATTTGTGTGTGTCCGTATACATGTATACACACAGGCACAAACAGTGAAGAAAACCTGTCATGAAATTAGAATAAAGCAGTGAGCTGAACTGGATTATGAAAGAGTTCTGTTAATTGCAGTAACATTATACTCAAACATATAAAAAAAGTAGAAGTCCTCATCTGAGGAGACTGTCTGGAGATGATGAATTAATTCCATGCACATTTCTAAATTGAGGTCACAAAAGAAATAGATGAAAGCTACTTAAAATAAAATTATGCATTGCATGCATGATTATCTCTCTATGAGACAGCAAGAAAGAATAATCTGTTGCTAAATTTTATTTATTTTAGCTATTTACTAAACATTCCTTTGATGAAGAGTAGAAGAGACTAGATTAGAGAATGGAATGGCAGAAGCCAGACCCTTGTGGACTGATGAGTACTACACCACTTGGCACAATCCATATATTTTGAGAATGTTCCAAGACACTGTGGCAGCTTTTTGCAGTAAAGGTGTCCTCCATCTCACTATGGTTCTCATGTATTTACAAAGCTCAGTACAGCAATATTGCTTTTATTGCCCTTGAGATAGCACATGCTCTTCTTTTTTTACCAAGTCAGTACCTGTTCATGAACTTTTGCTTTTTCTTATTTTGATGTACTTTTTCTCTTCCTCTTTAAAATCTGATCAAAGCTTAGGTAAAGCTTCCCTTGCTGAGACACAGATGCAGGGATGAGGTTCCTATTATCTGAGTTGTTCATAGCCAACAGAAGAAGCAACAAAATAGGATCATGCAGAACAGGCATACATGTCATCACTGTTAGTGAAGTAATTCCATGTTTGGCACTGGTACAGGCTTTCTGCTTGCCAAAGCACTGGGTGGAAGTTTAAGAAGAAAATGGTTATCCTTATTCAGGGCAAAGCTGGTCAATCAATCCTTTATCAGTTCCTCCAGCACAGTAGCACAAGATTGTGGTTGACTTCCCAGAGAGCACATGGGATGTCTCCAGTTAGCTGAAACCCATTCTGAGCATATCTATCCAGAAACCACATGATTCTTGGAGGCAATGAGCTCCAGTGACTTGCTAGAGAGGGTAATTCCATAATAAGATGCTTTTCTGGTCTGGATCCAAGATTACAAAATGAGAAAAGATGCAGTCAGGAGAAACTCTAATCCACACAACAAACTTAATAGTATTAGGTTTGCCAACCACACTACCTTTTATGCTTTTCTGAGTACTGGTGTGGAGTTCAGGTTTTGACAACGATTTTCTCAGTAACTATTTTCTGGCTTGAGTTTGTCTTTGTCTGATTGTGTCACAACTAAAATGGAATAAAGTGCTGAAATGATCAAAAATGAGAAATGTGGGAGTAACGATGATCAAACCTACCACAGAAAATGTAGGGAAGAGTTCTCAGATCTGGTGGAACAATACTTTTGCAATACATGGTTGATGGGACTCAAGCCAATATCTCCGCACGATGCTGCAACACACAGTGTGGACGTAACAGCTCAGGGCAAGTTTAATCCCAACACCTCTGCACCACATCATTGCACAGCACGGATGTGCCAAAGAAGTCAACACAGGGCCAGCTGGCACAGCAGCTGGCACAGACACTCCTACCTGGCTGACAAGCCCTCAGTGGCAGTGTAAGGGAAAATGATGATACAAGGGACACTGGCCCCCACCATGAGCACAATCAAACTCAATATCAAAACTCATACATGCCTCCTATTTATCATTTTCTGCCCAAGGTATCCATAGCAGTTTTTGGGACTTCATTTATTTTAAAAATACTCATCCTCTGAACCAGCTGCTAAACCAAGGTGGCCAAGCAACCGCTCAGGTGGGGAATAGGACCAACAGGATTACAGATCTGGTTAAAGTGAGCTATCAGAAGCTGCAATAATTAGGTTGCCTGGGGACTCAGCTTCATGCCCAGCCCAGCATCATCATTGGAGGAAATGGTAGCTGCAGGAAATTTGTCATCTCTTTCGTATAAACCACATCAGGAGATTTCTCTCAAGCACATGTCTTGTGATCATAGCTACAGAAATGCCATCTAATGGGTGGAGAAAGTAGGCAACCCTGGACTAAATCCTTCTTTGTTTTGTATAGAAACTGACACATGAAGGGTAAACTGTAATTTTTATTATATTTAAAAGCTACTTAAAGATCATATTCACATGCTGTCAAGCGTTATTAATTTTGATAAGGCAAGTGTGAATAAAATTTCACCCTTACTACATAAATGTGTGAAAGGACAGCTAGAGCATTCATCACACCAAAAATTAGTCCAATGTATTTCCATTGGACTAATTTAAATGGATGTGCAAATCTGTGTGACTATGTATACATTCTGTATCTTGAATGTGTATTTTCATAGATACATTATATCTATCTCTACAGATGGACTCTATATTTATTTAAACAATTATTTATATACCTGACCTGTGTGACTTTTGCTCAGTCTTTCTGGGACTTAACATGCTAAAATATGACTTAAATTACTATGACTTGCCATTTGCTTGTAAGAAAACATGTACATAAATATAAGCCTCTCATCCTAAATAAAAAAAATATTTAGTGTGAATTTGACTCTGTGAAGGAAACAACAAAACCTTCAGTGACTTTAGAACACAGGATTTTTCCAGCTGTTTATTAACATAAATAGATTACATTTTCACATGCCACAAATAGAATAGAATCATGGAATGGTTTGGGTTGGCATGGGCTTTGGGCAAGGATACTCTAAACGAGATCAGGGTATTGCCCAGGGCCCCAGCCAACCTGGTCTTGAGTACTTCCAGGGGTGGAGCATCCATTGCTCCTGTGGGCAACCTGTCCAAATGCTTCACCACCATCATAGCAAAGAATTTCTTCAGTCTAAACCCACCTTCTCTCAGTTTAAAGCCACTATCCCTTGTTGTCTCACTACTATCCTTGTAAAAACTCCTCCAAGGACTTAAGCTAAACTCCATCAATTTCATCAGAAGGAAGTGCAGTCTCGAAACTCTTTGTAGAAGAGTGTTGGATAGGCTAAGTAAAAATACCTGCATGCATTCGTGCCAAAGCACGACCCACAAAGGCAGATGCATGAGTGGCTAAGCAGAAGCTCTTCAGCTGCTCTTGGTGAAGGTCTGACGTGCACTGAATAATCTGCTGGAGGAGACCCACACACTCCTGATTGCAGTGAGTATTTTGAGCTCAATTTTAATCCAGTAAACACTGTCTCAAGCAAAGGACCCTTACTCCATGCTCCAATTTGTTTCCACTACTAACATGACACAAAATCACTCAGCTGAAACTTCCCTCAGTCTGTTACCATATACAAGTTACCAAAGTATTAGGCTGTTTGATAAGGTTTGGATCACCCATAAATTATACCAGAATGATAAATTTAAGGCATGTATGCTGTGCTGGTAATTTTTGAAGAGGAAATTGCACAAACTTTAGAGACATATTGTTCTTTTAAAGTCTTCCTTTCCAGAAGTTTATACTGATTTTGGATACTACCTCTAGCTAGAATGCAGAGAGAAAAGAAGGCCAGGGCTATGACAAGAACAACTTGGCTCCTGAAGGAGCAGTATTTATTTTCAGTTATTACAAAATTTTTTGCAGCTAGTACAGCTTCCAGCCTTCTTCATTCATACAGAGGGCTTTCAATGAAATGTGTTTACATATTATTTTCCTAGAGAAACATTTCAATAAACCCCAAAACACAGCAATGATCCTGTAAGTAAATAAAATTATTTACTCTAACTGCACATGGATGGTGGTATTATTATTATTGTGGCAAAATCCACTGATCCCTGGAAACCCACTGGAGACGATTTCTGATATGCAGGGTTTATGGGAGTAGATACAGGCATATCCCAGAAGGTTGCTAAGGAACTAGCAGATATATGCATTTTTTTCAGAACTGACATGTAAAATATATCCCTGTTTCTTGGATTAGGGGAACTGAGAAAGCTGTGTGGAATGAGATACTCACAACAAATTCTCCTTATTTCCCTTAATCAAGAAACCCCTGAGAACTATAATTATGAATAATTCAACCTTTCACTAACATTTGGTGCAATTAATAAGAGTTCTTTAAAGCTGCTAGCTTTGTTTATCTTTTTATGCATAATTAAAGGGTGTTGATATTTAAGTTTTCAGCCAAGGAGCAAACTAGGTTTAGTTTTGCTGGCAGCAGCTGCTCCTGGCTTAACTAGGATGTGATAACCTGATATTGCCCCATCTCAGCGCACGCGGTGCAGTCAGCTTTCTTCTCTGCCACCACTACTGTTCATGCTTAATTGTACTGGAATTCTGTGCTCTGAATCAGTAGCTGACTGCCTTCTTCCTCCTCCCTTCTTCTTTGCCACACATGCATTAGCAGCTTGGAGCTGGAGTTAAAACTTGCCCAATTTTCTCAGGGATACCAGTCACCAAAGGCATGGTTTTTAAAAGCGATTTTCTGTTTCCCACTTTCCAAAGGTTTCAGATGCATATGGAAAATAAAGAAACTTGAAAAACAGACAGTTACTAGTGCATTGGATTTTCTGCTCCTGCAATTAAATTGATCCGTGGCTTCCAAGTCATAAATGAAGCCCAGAAATATTCCCTTTTTAAAATATGTGCTCCAAATTTCTATGGTGCTACTACATGCTTTGTCATTTCAGTTTCCTTTTGTCTCATCAGAGAATTCCTCTAGCAAATTGCTTTATTACTTTTGCTGAAAGGAAACTCTCCAACAAGGTATCTAGTAAGAGATTTCAAATAATTTTCCACTTTTCTCTGTGTTTTTATTAATTAAAAAAAAAAAAAAGCAATTTTTAATTTCCAGAACTTTCTGGTAATTGGGAAAGTTTTTAAATTAGGAACCAAAAGTGACAAATGAGTGACTGTATTTCTCCTTTAGGTCAGAACTTAAACTGGTGAACTCCAGATTTAATAAGGCTACAAAGGCTTTCCTTTTACATTTTCTATAACTTAGCTGGTTTCTGACTGCAGGGCCCTTTACATGTTTTGAAGTGGCACATATGGCTACATTAGCATCACCATTTTAAGTCCCATCTGCATATATGAAAGCTATCAACTTTTTCAGTTTTTCAGACTTTTAAATCCATCTGAACAAAGAGAAAAGTCAAAATATGGGCATGTTTTCATCAGTCAACTGCAGCCACCACCCCACAACCTCAAAACAGCCCCTGCTTCCAGAGCTAGAGGAAGAACAAATTTCCTAGGTGTAATCTCAGACAGCTTTCTCTTGTGGGATTCAAACATCCTTCTGGGGTAAGCTGGATAACTGCGTTCAGTAATTTCTCATTTTCTTGTGAGGGCACGCTTTGCAAAAGCAAAGTGATTACAGGCAGTAGGTGCATCCAGTTAGGAATGACAGCACTTGGTTACATGTATTCATACCCACCATTTGGTTCCCAACTTTTCCTGTTTTTCTGGTGATCACATAGCCCATGTTCCTGAAGCCCTTTGAAGTGTTTTCAGAGATGTATGGAGGTTTGAGTAATCCCTGTCTATCTGAAAAGGGTTTTATCAGCAATGGTGGAATAAGGGAGAAGGGGACATGATGTTTTCTGTGGACCCAATCTGGTTTTGTGCTTCAAGACAGTTCACTGGATAGAGAAATAACACATTCTGTTTTCATTCATTATGTTCATAATTTGACCTATGCTTGGAGAGAGAAGTCAATGTTCAACTACTTATATCCATGGTTCCATGCTTAGAAAGGTTATTAGAGGGTCTGAATATCCATGAAACCAACTGATCCCAGCTGGAATGTTGGGAAGAGAAAATCAAAGTTAATATTCTCAAACATGACAATGTCATACAGAATCCAAAGTCTGTTACAAAATGTCACAGGACCATAAATTTTTAAAAAAATTAAAACAAAACAAAACAACAACAACAAAACCCTAACCAAACAAACCAAAACAAACAAAAAACCCCCAAAAAACAGAACAAAAAGTTTGAACTTTAGGGAATGATAAAATTCTGAGCCCTTATAAGGGCTAAGATGATAGATGGGCTTCATATGGTGTCCTGGTTCCTAAATCTCTGAGTAACATTTGAAATAGGTTTTGATTCTAGAGGTCATTTAGCTACCTCAGAATATTTTTCTCCCAGATACTAAATATGTGATTAAAGAGTCAGCTGCCTGTAAGGCTATTGGCTTGTTTCCCTAACCCAGGAAGGACTAACATCCTGCCAAAATCTTTTTCAGGCTTTTCCCTCAGGCTGACTTTATTAATTCAGGGGAGAAAAAAAGAAGAAGAAAAGAAAAAGAAACCATCTCTCACAAAACATGAGCTGCAGGGGCCATTTCCCCACTCTGCAGCTCTCCTTGCTCTAAAGCCAACATCTCTCCTTTTATTCCTCATCTTAATGAGCTTTCTCAACTCTTGGTAAGCTCTGTCTGACCTAAATGAGTCAGGGAATGGGCAGAAGTTTCTGCCTCCTGGAGCCTTTGACCCTTAATGTGGCTGCCTCTCCTGCTGTCGTGCCTGACCTCAAACTCCAGGACTGGCATTAAGCTCTTTAGGAAATTAGCACAGTAGACATATAGTTAAGTACCTACTTGGTTATCCAATTTCTAGCTTCTGTTTCTGAGAACTTGCCTGCTGTTCCCTCTGCTGTAAGGCAGGATGTGGTTATTGCTGGCATTAAATGTTGTTGTGTATCCTTAACTTCTCATGCAAGGGAAAAAGTGAGCAAGGTACTCCACAGAGTGGAAGCAAGGTGCTCATATGAAGGTGTCAACTTGCTCAGCATTAGGTACCTAGAGCTGTATTTGTACCAACACATGCTTTATAAAGTCATTCCCGCTTCTGTTGTAGCATTTCTGCTACATCTTTCTAAATAGAATAATTGGCCAGTTTGCTCAAAACATGGCCTTAGTCTCTAGAGGGCAGGTAGAATAGAGACTGCATTATTACAGTGAGCCACAGCCCAGCACTCTGTCATTTAAATGTCATGAAGCACAAAGATGGATGTTGCATAAATATCAGGGTGGGCAGAACAAAGGCCCCATTCTATAGATGGCCATCAGTGCGCACAGTTTAAGGGGAAGTGCCCTAAGTCACTATGATGTATGGAGGTGAAAGGCATAAAGGAGGCCAACTTTGCCCTCCCAAATGCTGCCAGTGTTTCCCAGGCTCACACAAGCAGGTGCCAAGCAGAGCCATAACAGCCTTCAAAGAATTATTCCTTCCCTATTGCACAGTCACTGTTACCTCCTGCTTTGGGGTGCTGAAACCTCCTTTGGTAGGACTGTTCTCCACAGTTCATACGTTTATATACCAAATATTTCCCCCTCAGTGCCTGTCATGCTTATATCACACCTTGCTTTTTCTCTTTGTAGTGCAAGGTTGCCACCACCTACAGTCCCAAGACCTGAGAATGTCTCTAGGTTATAGCTTTTATTAAAAGAGCAGTTAGGCAGCACTAATGTTCTCTGTGATAGCAGAAGAAGGATCATGCAATACATTATTTCGTGTTAAATAAATCTCTATGTTTTTTAATACTGGAAAAGATAATTTTTTTCATTTGTTTTTTGTTTTAATCTGTTTTTGCTGATGTTGAATTTCATGGGAGGGAAAAATTTAATGCAATTCAAAGCAGGCCTTTTTTGAAGCAGGTACAGGAGATCAAAAAACCTGCCCAATGCTGGCAATAACTTTTAGCTAGAACAGCTGGGAAGGTTTGATCAGATTCTAGTTCTCCCAATGGGAAGAATAGAGAAGGAGGCCAAAAGGAAAAACTAGAGGGAAAAAAAAAGGATTAATTTTTGAAGGTGTAGTTCTAGCTCCTTCCCACATGCTTCTCAGCAAGGGCAATAAAAGCAAATGGCTTCCTGCTCCTTGTTCTTTCCATGAGTTTGAGATTTTGTGTCATTTGACAAGGGTTACTGACACTTAATCATTTCTAGAAATTAAAATGGCACTTTGCAAGCAATTTGAAAAGATAGACTCCACCAGTCCCAAATGTTCTTTCTATAATCTAGGGACAAATCTTTACAAATCCTGTGGCTCCGCAGCTCTTATTTGTGCCACGAGGGCTCAGGAGCTCTCAGAAGTCAGCACTATTTCAACTGGATCATTCTCCGAATGAAGTCAGTGGGAATTTTGCCAACAATTTCATTAGTTAAAGGCACAAGCTATAATTCAAAGGACCAGGATGTCAGAGGCAGCAAAACAAGCTTAGAAGGCTGACATCAGCACATGAAAAGGAAAAACCGGCAGAATGCATAGCCCTTCTGTTTGAGGTGGACTTCAGCAGCTTTGGAGATAATAACCAGGATGAGGGGTGGAGAGGGAAGACTGCAGGAACAAATCCATCTTGTGCTACATTCTTGACTAATTCCTTTGACTTCAGCAAGAGTTACTGGCCTGAGTAAGGTGAGGATTTAGAGGTGCATGTTCCTACACAGCACAATGCATGAACTGTAGACATTTACAAGCATTTCAGACTAACACCCAGCCTGTTAAAACCAGGAAACTGGCCACTTGGGATTAACCTTGCAGTATGATATTCATTATTCACCAGCATGGCAATCCAACAGAGACTGACTATGAAGTCTGATATTCATTAAACTGCAGTACAGCATCTCTGAGGTGGCCCATGGTGCAGCCCTGTATGTGTGCATTTCTGTGTGTGCACTTATGAACATGTACTATAAAATATGATGACAAG
Source organism: Taeniopygia guttata (assembly GCF_048771995.1). NCBI lineage: Eukaryota > Metazoa > Chordata > Aves > Passeriformes > Estrildidae > Taeniopygia > Taeniopygia guttata. The sequence continues at coordinate 64,710,015 of NC_133026.1, read as the reverse complement.
AGGGAGGGACATATATTTTAGAAAGGACACAAATTCAGCACAAGCAGTGGCTGGCCTCGCAGGGATCTCTGGTAAAGATGCCAAGTAACGTTTGGCTTCCAGGTCAGACAATTTTTTTTTTATCCTAAATCTACTCATGCAAAGACACAGCTTATAGCTTGCAGATGGCTCATTCTGCTGATCTGCCAGTATTCACATTCAGAGTGTGGAATTATATCACACGAGCAAGGGGATTGCTGTGTTTTTCCATGGCTTTGTTATTGCAGGCAAAAAAATACAGTTAACCAAAAATATAAGAAAAAGGGGCATACTGAATCATTATTTTTTGAGAGATTTTAAAATTTAATTTAAAAAGACAAGGCAAACATGAGCTTCTAGTCAAATGTTATCTCTTACTCAAATGCTTATCAAGACAGCCAGAAAATGAGGATGGATTATATATTATACATAAAGGATCCACTAACACTATTAGGCAAAAGGTTTTTTTCTCTCACTTGGGTGCTTACTTGCGTTTTCCATACTTTGAAAAATTCCCTAAACAGTGATAATCATTAAGAATAACTGCTAATGTTATAAATACTAACAGTCTCAAATTTATTAACAACACCAAGGAAAACAATTTTGTATGAATGTTTAGATTCAGTTCCTGAAAAGGAGAGACTCAATCTATTTACTCAATATTATAATAAATTTCAAAATCTCAGTAGAGTTGCACTTTTGTAAACCAGAAGTGATTGTATTAATTTATTGGAGTTATCTAGGGATTGTACCAATATAGCATAGAAAGGCTGACCTGTGAATTATGTATTCTGTAAAAAAAACACACAAGAAATTGATGTAATTTGACCTAAAGAAAAAATTTTAATATTTTGTCCTTTGGAAAATAATTTGGGTTGATAAAAGCTATTCACACATTTGTGATTAAGTAGTTGGATGTTTTAATCTGAAAGTGCATTTTTTAAAAGAGTAGGGCTAAGTGTTTCATAACAGCTGCAAGACAACAGAAATATGGAGCCACAAGAGATAGCTCAGCAAAGGGCCACTAAGATGATGAAAGGACTAGAGCATCTCTCCCATGAGGAAAGGCTGGAAAGGCTAAGACAGACAGGACTGTTTTCTCAGAGGACAGGCCACTCAGGAGGATCTTATTAATGTATGTAAATACCTAAAGGGAGGTTTTATAAAGAAGAAGGACCCAGGTTCTTTCCAGTAGTGCCCAGTGGCAGGACAAAAGTGCATACTGAAACACAGAAGGTTCTCTCTGAACATCAGGAAACACTTTTTCACTGAAGAAAAAGTGAGGATGCACTGGCACAGGCTGCCCAGTGAGGTGGAGGATTCTCCACCCTTGAAAACATCCAAAAGCTGTCTAGAAATGGCCCTAGGCAGCTTGTTGTAAAGGACCTTGTTTAAGCAGAGGGGTTGGACCAGATGACCTTCAGATGTCTCTTCCAACCCCAACCAGCCTGTGATTCTGTGATTCATCATTTCACAGCATCACAGTATATTCAGAGTTGGAAGGGACTCACAAGGCTCATCAACTCCAGATCTTAAGTGAATGCTCCATATGGGGACTTAACCCACAACCTTAGGGTGGTCAGCACCATGTTCTAACCAAGATAATCTCATGTTTTTCTGTTCTTTTTTTTTTTTTTTTTTTTTTTTTGGTTTTTGGTTTGTTTCTGAAAGATGTCATTTAACTAAAATGAGCCTTTTTTGTTTGGGTGAGGAAAGTGGTAAGGAAGAGGAAAGAGATCCTTTTATCTCCGGTCGTAGTGTACTGGTTTAAGCTTCCTCAGTTATGGGGCTGACACACTGTAAAGTTCAATCCCCTGTAGCTGTGAGGGTCACTGCCCCAGCCATGTCAGAGGCCTCCAGACAGACAGACAGACAGACAGACAGACAGACCTGCTGATGGGAGGTGTAGCTCCCCAGGCCAGAGGTTGCCCGGAGTGTCTGATGCCTTTTAGCAAGGTTGGGTTGACAAACAGCTCTTCTGCATAAACTGTGCTGTGGTTGAGGAGCTGCATCACCAGGTGAAGGAGCTACAGGAAGAAGTGTACAAGTGTGACCAGTACTCAAACAAATGAGCAAGACATTGACCAGTTACTTTCAGAGGTGTTACAGTCTCAACCTCCATCATTGCAAAGAAGCAGGTGGACTCAGAACCTGCAGGGGAGTTAGTCAATAGACTGTTAAGTGTCTGATGAAGATGAAGGCTGGAAGCAGGTCACAGTACATGCCAGGAGGAAGGTTCCTCCTTCTCAGAATTTGCATAGTAGGAATGGTACTTTCTGTAATGGGTATGAGGCTCTGGAATCATAAGGCCAGACAACTGATGGGGTAGGCAAAGGTTCTAGAGAGAGAGTGGGGTGTCTTAAAACAACACTTCCTGTACCCTTCATCACAAACTCCTCTGTTAAGAGGAAAAGAAGGAGAGTTTAAATAGGACACTCCCTCCTAAGGGGAGCAGAGGGCCCAATATGCAGACCATACACAACTCACAGGGAAGTCTGCAATCTCCCAGGGGAGATAAGGGACATTACTGGAAAATTCTCCAGTCTAGTAAGGTTCTCTGATCACAACTACAGGCTGTTCAAACTGGCAGTGACAAAATAAAAAAGAGAAGTCCAAGGGCAATTGAAAGTGAATGCAGTGCCCTGAGATGATTGGCAGAAAGGATCAGGAGCACAGGTAGTCATTTCCTCAATTCTTCTGGTAACAAGGATAGGAATAGGTAGATCCATCAGGTCAATGCATGGCTCTGAGGTGGGTGTCAGCAGAAAAATTCCAACTCAGCATAATCTGTGCTACTGTGAAATTATTTTACTCTCTCTCCTCCATTCATCCAACAAACTGAAAGATAAAAATGACCCTTCTCTCATTATCATTGGAATCTGGTGTGATTACTTATTCTCTTTTCATTTCAAAAAGATTCCCTAAAATAATTGGCACCCATTAGACTCATTCTCCTCCTTTTTGGCTGTACTTCTATGTCTTTGGCCTTGAGTGTATATTGAAGGCAATTAATTTAACTGAGCTTGTATGCTCAGCTTGAATATAGTGAACATGGCAGCACAGAGTGGCCTAAAAGGAATAAGAGGAACCAGCAATCCCTGTGCTCCTTGTACCATATAGTGCTCAGGCTCATTAGCAATCATTAGCCAAGGATCTTTGTGTGTAATAATAATAAAAAAAAAAAAAAAAAAAAAAAAGAAGAAAAACTGTTTTCTTGACTAGTTAACACTGAAGTTTATTTGAACAACTTTGCAGGATTTTGTCACATGACACGTAAGAAGAGTTGTAGAGCAAATTTATAATGAGGTTGCAGGATAGGTGCATTTGCAGGTGTTTGATTCCTGATTATGGTAAGTATAACACAGGACAGCAGACTGAAGTGGCAGTAACTTTTTACTTGTGTTTTCACAATTCTTAAGAGACCCAATACTATATGTCCTTGACATCTCCATGGCAATCATCACCCTAAAAAGATTAATATGATCATTAGAGCTGCAACAGATTACAACTGCAATATAAAGAAAGATAATAATGCTTAACAAATAGGAATTATCCAGGGAATAAAAAGAAACATGGAGAAAATATTGATAAGAAGCATAAGCAGTGGACAATAGACAGGTCTGTGACATTTGGAGAAATGTAAGAAGGCAAGGAGAATTTCAAATAAGGCTTTGAAATGTAGGCAATGCAGTGGACCTGAAAGTTTCTGCTGTATTTCTCCTATAAATTAAGGGCAGAATAAAAGAGATCATAGGAATAGTTTGAAAATTAACCTAAAAGCAGTGGAACAAAAACTAAAAAATCTTAAAAGCAGGCATACCTGTCCAAGCAATGAAAATAGAAGGGGTATCACAGTTTAGTTAAAAGAATAGAAAATTTGTATCTGCAGCATTATCTGTAACAGCACAGAACTGTATTTGTCTAGAGAAACAAAATAAGAGAGAAGAAAATACTGAACTGCCACATGATAAAAGCCCAGACAATAGCAAACAGCTTTTCAAATAGAAAATAAGCACTTGACTTTGAGCTCTTACTCTGAGAAAATCAGCAAACTTACAGCCTTGAGAAGGTCACTATAGAGAAAAGATCAAGTGAAAGAGGGTGATCATTTGTTAATTTGCTTACAAAGGAAAAAGCAAAAGAAAGAAATTATACAGAATATTCACCAAGGAGAAAAAGAAAGGAATGAAGTTTCAGGAAATGTGTATCCAGGGAAGAAGAGGATAAGGTAGTAGAGAATAGAGAACAACAGATATGAGGAAAATAGAAAGAACGACTAGAAATTCATCTAAGTAGTAAATGCACTATATTAAAGCAAGTTAAATACAGAAAATATTTTTCCAATACTACTCTTTTCAAAAACTGTGTCTTATGTTACAACAACCTTGCTGAGAGATCTTGAATGGTGAGAAGGTAATCCTGTAAAGCTCTGTTTGTAAAATTCTGTAAAAATTCTAAGATACAAATATAGATTCTGCTCTGAGAGAAGAAAATTACCCTGTATGATAAGCATAAACTGGAGAACATTTTGATACATCCCTTGTCCAAGAAAGAAAGCAGCAATAGTCACATCATTTTCAAATCCCATTAAAAATATATTTTAAGACAGTATTGGGTCTCCTTTTCCCCCTATTTTTATCTATGCCAGGTTACCAATCCCTAAAGAGGTTTATAGTTTCTAGAGCACTCCTTTGGGAGATTTCAGCTAGGTGTGGCCTAATTGTGAGATGTGCTGCCACATGAAAGCTTCTGCAGGGCAAGGAACAGAGATTATGTTTGCATTTAAATCATCCTGTGGTAGGCAAAACAGCAGGATTTGTAACCTGAAATGGCTACAGCATCCTTCCAAATAGGGTTTAAGTGACAAAGTCAAGTCAGGATATGCAGAATGAGGAAAATGCATCAAATAATCCATGTGGAAAATCACATCCAAGCACCCTCAACTCCAGTTGTGAAAACGCTTGAGAAGCATAATGAGAGATGGGGATCAACAGGGCTATGGAAAATAATGAACAGTGACAATGAAGCAGCCTACTCTAGAGTCAGATTTCTGATCTGTAGCTCTTGTTGTCCCTGATTCATGATGCTCTTTACTCATCTGAGAAAGAGGAACAGGGTTATTTTACAGGGTGGGGGATGTGAACCTTAATTTGCTAACATTTCCAAAAGAATTGTGAGATCTGAGATGAAGGGGCCAAATTTAATGCTCATTGTTTTGACTCTAGTCTGTCAGTGCTCAGACAGAACTCCCACTGAGATTGAGAGCTGAACAACAATTCCCGAAGTTGGTCCATTTTTCTTTGGAAAATGAGACAATTGCAAAGTACAGTTTGTTTGCCACATTCATTCAGTACCCTGGAGATACAGCATTATGGTTAGTTATACATCTCAGAAAGCTTCTTCAGCAATAATGCAGTGGCTTTGAATTCTTACAAGGCTATGCAGTCCAAGTAAAACAAAGCTACTGGCAAAAGTAATAAGCCAGTGCTCCACACCTGATTAAACAGCATTGTTTTTAGTATAGCACCACGCCAAGTTCTCCTGTCAGTGTGGATGCAGAGTATCCGAGAACTGCTTAAAGTGAAGCTTTCACCACAGCAGCAGTGAGCAACTTGCTCTGCGAACAGGTATGCCTAACACTTTCTAAACTCAGCAGTTTTCAGGAATCAACCCCCTCTCCACACACACACAAAAAAAAACCCAAACCAAGAAAACCCCAATAAGAAAAAACTCAACAACCCTTTCTCAAATCCCAGAGGTGATGGAATGTAAATAAGGGAAACTGAGCCCTTAAATGATCTGCACATGCACACACTACCTACAGCATTTTTGGTTGCTAACTGTAAGCAGCTGCCAATTTCCCTCTAATGCTCAGATGACTTGCTAACTGATCTGTAAGTCCCAAAAGCATGTTATCTTTAATGTGCCTCTAATTTTGCTAAGAGCCTACTATTTATAGTGTGCCATTTATTTACTTATTTACCTTCAACTAATTAAAGCTATCATTAAAAAAAAAAATGCAGTGGAAGAGAAAAGCACATGTTTTTCTTGTGTGTGTGTGTGTGTGTGCAGAAAACTGAGTCTGTTCACTTAACTGGATGAATGTCACAAAAGTTCTGTTTTGCTTGGAAAAGCAATGCATGAGTAAAAGCACCAAAGCCCTAGCATTATTATCTCTAATTACAATTGGCAATATGTGGCAATCATAATTATTCATTTATGCAAAATAGCTTACAGTGTGTCTCATTTTTTATTCCCTGTTAAAGGATGGCTCAACAAAAGAAGAAAAAAAAAGATTATAGTGCTGAACATAATTGTGCTAAATGCTCAGGCATTTTGTTTAAAAAATACTGCAAAACTAAACTGCTATTTCTGCAGAGACAGAAAATGATTTAACAAAGATATATAGTAAACTCTGCAGGTGGCAATCCATTTAGAAAACATATTTCCCTGAAAATGAGAGATATTTCACAAAAACTTTAAAGCATAATTTTTGCAGAAAGAAAAGAAAAGAAAAGAAAAGAAAAGAAAAGAAAAGAAAAGAAAAGAAAAGAAAAGAAAAGAAAAGAAAAGAAAAGAAAAGAAAAGAAAAGAAAAGAAAAGAAAAGAAAAGAAAGCCTCCTTGTTTTAATTTAGCACATGCTTCTCCTGTTAGTAAAATGCAAATATGCAAATAGTCAGGGGAGAGACCGTGACCATAATAACTCACTATGGTTCTGCAATGACACTCTATTCTATTTCACTTCTACCACAGTACACTAAGCAATTGAATAAGATCAAATGCACTTCATGACACAAAAAATAAAGAAGGACGAGTTCACGCTACTCACATAACTAATGCCTATTTATATGTGTATTTCTAGTGGAATATCACCCTAATTTAGGGCACTCAGAAAACCCACAATTCATGCAAGTTGCCAGTCACGCTTTAATCAGGAACTTGGGATCACGGACTTTAGAAGAAAAACCTTTCCAAATAAAAGGGACTCAGATTCAGGGTGCTAGTTCCAGAGATTCAGCCTCAAGAAAATAAATGCTGAGAAGGCTGTTTATTAGGAGAAATTGGAAAGATACTCTAAAACCTGTTTGAAACAGACAGGGCAGCTTTAATTCTGACATGTTGCACCAGATGAGCAATCTTTACTCCTGGATCCAATACAACTCTTTCTTGTGGAACAGCCTTCCCCCCATCACACTTATTCCTGTCTCAGAGCAAAACTGAAGGTAATAGAACTATTTCTGTGGAAAGGCTCATCCACTGAACCAATGGAATTTTTTTTGATGGCTAGGTATTTAAAAACTTTTTCAAACTGTCTTAGATATATAAAAATGTAGGGGACTTAAATAGGAAGCAGATTTTTTTTTCTTGTGCTGATGGTGTTGATTAGAGCAGAGGAAATGGAGATCACCATTGGAATGCATGGGAAATATCAGGCTTCCAGAATAATATAAGTTGCACTATGTATTTTTACCAAGCAAAAATTGGTAAGCTTCACAGAGTTGTTAAAAGAGTCAATTTTTTTTCTCCCAACTTAGTAAATGATGATAGAAAATGAGGGAAACATGGCAGAACATCATACATTAAAAATTTAAATCAATTTAAATAAAATACAGATCTGAAAGAAACAAAGGACTGTATTGCCATTACTTTCCACTTGTTTTTACCATCTGACACAATAAGTGATTAGCATGTGAGCTTTTCTCTTTTTTCTGTCTTGAGCACATGATTACAATGCAGGAGATACCAACGAGGCCAGCAGTGATTTCTTACTATAGATAATTCATTGTGTCTTGGTCCATTACCACTAGAAGACATTTTCCACCCTTCACACAGAACCAGGAAGAAACACTCTGTTTGCATTACAGTAAACATCAACATTCATTTCTTAATCAGAATGTAGAGCTGGGTCCTGTGTCTGCTGTGCATATTATAGCAGCCAGCTCGTGACTGCTCAGAGGTCTGGGTTTACTAACACAGTCATCATTTGCTTAATACAGCAAAACACCTGATTATGAAAACCAGATTGTTACGTTTTTCTGCACTGTGACCCACAAAAAAAAATTATATAAAACACCAGGACTCTGGATGTACCTTTGGAGCAATGAGAAAGGAAGCATTACTATCCCCTGCAGCAGATGTAGGGACAAGTAAAGGTCATCTACAAAAGGTAAACTTCAGTTAGGAAGGTGTTCAGTTGGGATAGATGAGAATTTCAGCCTGGCCCCTTCTCTAGTGGCAGCCTAAAACAAAATAACAAAGTTTGATATCAACCAGAAAAGACTACTTTTCCCAGCTATATGCAGCTTCCAGCCCACTCTAGCAATGCACATAGGTGGATGTCAAAGTTGAACATTATCACTCACTGACCTGGAGGACTGGCTGGATTGTGGACAGAGTATTTATCACCTAGTTAATTGTCACAGGGATCACTGTAGACTGCTTGCATTAAGTAAAGCATTATGCAGAGGAATATTTTAGGAGAAATGTGCAGAATACAGAATTTTCACCATAAAGAAACTGCCATTTCTGTATCATTCTTCTAATTTTAGGAGGGAGTGCCAACCTGTCCAAAATTAAGAAATACAAACCAAAGACTATAAATCAAGAAAACTGGAAAGAATAGTACAATTCCTTTCAACATTTCTCTTAGAGTAAAAATTTGGGCTTTCTTCTACCCAAATGTTTCATGTACTTCAATACTTGTGTCAAAATCACTTCACTGGTGATCAGCTCTATCACTAAAACTATCTCATGGCAGTCAGAAGAAAACGTACAACTTACTTTTCTCCTATAGACCTGGCTTCTTGGCCAGGCCATATATTCCTTATGGCATTCAGACAGTTGTGGCAGTCGTAATATAATGACTGGATTACGACAAGAAGAATCATCTCTGAACCACAGGAAAAGTAGGGAAATCTCCAAGACACAACAACCTGCAGACCCAAGTTATAATTTCTAACAAGATTGTGGTCTAATACTTAAATTAATTCAGTTCAAATATTACTATTTAAAATATTCTACCATAAGGAAAATTTTCATCAAAGTTTCCTAAATGAAACTTATAGTGTGCAAGGCAGTAGATTGTCCATCAGAAAAGCATATTGTTTGGCATTTCTAGGCAGGTTTTTAATACAAGGAATGTTCTTTCCTCTTCCCTTTATAAAAAAATGTTGGCTGGCACAGAAGGTGAAGATTCATTGTAATATGGATAATAATGATTGTAAAAATAATATTTATTTTAATTTAAAATATTTAAAGTTACAACAGCCAAAATTATCTCAATTTCATGTGTCTCAAAATGACTTTATGGTTTACCTGAAAGCTTTTTTCCATTGATGTCTCTGATTTCACAAGCCACATTCTTTCCATCAGTATTATGGCTGGTAACAGCCTCTACAAACAGTAATCCTTCCCTCTTCATGCAAGACACTGATTTTTCTAGCCTTAGAATTATTTTCTTAAGTTATTAATGAAGTTAAATTCTACCTTACACAAAATACAGTGGCTTTAGGTGAGTTTTTTCCTTTATATCTTGTTAGTACAGTGTGTCTCCCCAGAGTATCAACAGGCCTGTTTTTAAAGAGAACAGTTCTCCATACCTTGGAGATGGTTTTCAGAATCTTATATATTTATTCAGAGTTTTCCATGGTATTATATATAATATTTGGAAATGCAATCTGAATAATAACTAATTCATCCTCTGGCTGGGAATTAATTTGCCTTATCTCAGTTTTTCATATGTGGAAAAAATACAAAAGGACTAATATCAGAAATGGGGAGCATTAAATAAAATTCACAGGGGCTTAGTGTAATGAATTAGGTAAAGAGCATGGGTTATGTCAACTTAAAAGTGATTCCATAGCTCAAGGTTTGGACCTTTTAGTACAGTCCCTGAGTTTTACCCACAGTGGCAGTACAACCCAAGTCTGACATATCTACTGCATGTTCAGGTCTTCAGTCCAGCTCATTCAAACTCTCTCACAGTTCTTTAGAGACTATTTACCTCCTCTTGGAAATTCGCAGAGTACTTGGTAACATGCATAAGAAATCCTTCATAACTTCTTACAATAACTGAGCAGCACATCAAGCAATTACAAGTTAAAGAAAGTTTAGGAACTTTCCTGAAATAAAATGTACACCTATTTTTCAAGATGAACATCACATAATGAATTAATATCTAATTTACTGATTAGTTTCCAAAAATGTTTTTCCCTGGTAGAAAATCATGCCAATGGAATAGCTTGATTTAACTCAGAAAAATCATCTAATGGAGGGTACACAATTGCTCAATCATAGAAATGTACACTTCACTAGTAACGTTTTTTTAATCTTTCCATCATAATTTCCTTCTTCTCATCCTTCACAATCTAACTCCAAAGGGAACACTAGGCACACTTTAGGACTGGGACAGTCAGTGTATGTAACTCTGAGGTTCTGCTTCCAACAAGCAAGACAGTGCACTGGCACTGCACAAAGAGGGATGTAACACCAGGTGGATGGAACTATGTCCCCCCAATTCAAGGGCAAACCTTCCACTGACTGCAGCGGGGCCATACTTTATATGACCCACAGTCCCATTTAATAAGAAAATATGCCTTTTCCTCTAAGAGGAAACAGCCTCCCTTCAGTATCAGTAGTTTTAAGATGATATAAGAATGGGTATGTTTGCAATTATCTGGCTTGAACTGTACACTGAGGACTAATAAACAATTACTAGCTTGGCTTAACAGTTCTCAAAAGCACAAAAAAAAAAGGTTCTGAAGAATCATAGGTTACCCAGGGAAACCTTAATGTAATTCACAGGAAAGCTTTCAATTTTTCCAGCTTAGAGTTTGCAAACGAAGCAAAACAAAGATTTGTCATGTTTCATATTTCCTAGCCAGTATGCCTACATTCATGTGGTTTCCACCTCTGGCAGAGTGTAAAGAGGAAGTAAAATGTCAAGTTGTTTATTTCTGTGCAATTTTCTTATCTCAAAATAACACCGAGTTTGCTAAATCCAATCTGCCTTCAATAATAGACAGAGGAAATCCTTGACTCGGCACTCTTGCTTTTACAGAAATATTATGGTCTGGAAAGAGAGGAGTTAAATCTCTTTTGACAATTTTGTCAAAACCAAAAATGTCATCTGAAACAGCAGCCTTGTTTTCTACGGAAATAAAGAAATTGTTTTCCTTTAGTTCAGTCCATATACTGCCTTTTCTTAGTATTTTCTCTTTTTTAATATTGTTTTACTGCAGATGAAAAAGAAAAGCAGACAGACAAAAGGACACCTAGAATTCACTCTTCATGATCATAAGCTTTCACTTAACAGTGTGTGAAAAATGAATATGCTTAAATCAGCAAGTTGCTCTTTACCTCCACAGAACAATCTTCATTGTCAAGTATGTGATCAAAGTTCCCTGCCTAAAAGTCGAGAAGCCACAAGTTTTTATTAGACACCCTAGGCCTGATTTCAAAGTATAAAAGAATCAGCTACATCTTTCTTTTTGAAAATAAATATATATTTCAGCATCTAAGCTTCTGCTTCTGCCCTTTTTAGCTGTCCATTTCAGCAATTAATGAAATGCATGAATGCATAAAAGTTCTCCATGCTTCCATATACTTTGTTCTTAAATCACACTGCAGATTAAAGTGGTATCATGTTTATTTTTTTTTAAGGCATTTTTGAACATATCTAATCCAAATTTGATCTATTAATATGCTTTTCTATGTCAATACTGCATGCATTTTCAAATGCACATATAGGTATCCACTTCCCCAACCCTCTGTATTTCATAAGAGAGATTTAGCTGCATCACAATAGAAACACAGCAGCCCCAAGGAAAAATGAAAAGAGAAGAACAGTCCTTCCATTGTTCTACTTTTATTCCAGTTCCTCTATCCAAAATACTCTATCATCTCATGCATTTGGACAAAGAAAAGAATAAAAGCTTGTGCCTCTTCCTGAAGTCATCCTTGGCCTTGTGGTTAACATTGTCTTTCTGACCTTTACATAGCATAGCCTCAGAAGATGGTACGAGACTGTAGCACAAGACTATATGGCTCATGGTCTCTCTTTTACAAACATGTCCCTTCCCACTGAGAAGACCTCCCTTATAAATGACAATACAAGACTCTAAAATGGCTAACTAATAGAGAAGAGGAGCAAACATTCCTGAGATAGCTAGCAATAAATATAATACTGGAGGATGAAGTAAAAACTTCACAGACCAACAGAGACCTTCCTTTCTGTTTAAATTCCTATCATTCTTGCAGAAGGATGGTCAAATGATTCAGGATTGATTCATTAGCAGAAAGGAGTTGAACATAAATGTCTGTGTTCACATTGAGTCTCACTTGACATCTAGGTCAAAAATACAAAATCTGTGTAGATCACAGATTTCTTTAAAAATATTTACAGTTAAAAGGATAATTTTTAGATTAAATGTGTCTCTTTCCTTCTGCTTTGTATCTCTGTCCATAGGACGAACAGAAAGTGAGAGTGCCTCCCTTTGCAAACATGGAATATGCTTTGATATCAGAAGACAAATCATCCTCTTGGTTCCTACATGTTGAGACTGTAAGGCTTGTGATGTCGACAAACCAAATTTTGCAAACCACCCACAACCATCATGCCTGTATGTGTCTGTTTTATCATCCCTCACAAACAGGCTGAATTCCTCTCTCAGTGCACACAGGCAAATGAGGCACAGGGATACCCACAGTGAAATGCTTTTTACCTTTATTTAGCTACTTAATACTTAAGCAACTTGTTTAGGGCAGACACCCAGGCTCCCTCAGTATCAATGGGTGCAGATACAGGCACCTGCAGGGGGTGATTCGTCTTCTTCAGAGATAGGGGTCTGAACCTGGGCTTACAGCTGCCTTCTGGAGGTGCCTATCTCTCACGTTGACTATAGTGGGAGCCTAGATGACTAGCTGAGATTAGGTGCCTAATTTTTAGGCAGATAAATTTTCTTGCCTGAGGTTACATGAGAAATCTGTGGCAGAACCAGGGTTTGAACCCACGTGTTCCACACATAGCTGGTAACAAATCATTTAGTCAAATCCAGTGCTTGTGTTACAAAGGTTTTGTGTGTCCACAATAGGTGATTAGACAAGACACACACACACACACACACATCAAAAAGTCTAATAAAATGGTGATTAGTCACCAAGCTCTCACAACTTTAGCATGTGAAACACCTATTTTAAATTTCTAAAATATCCAATAACAAATTTTACCTTTGGTCTGCTACCTTCCCAATAAGTGTCCTAACCACACCGATTCTCAGGGATCTTCTGAGAATTCTACAATATAGTTACAATGATTTGCTATTTATGGAGATGGAAGGAGACAGTTACATCAACACTCATAAAAACAGTGATAACAAATTGTTAGGGAGGAATCACATGGAACATGCCAGTTCTTGATAATTAAAAAAAGTCTTCTCACCTAAATGCTGCCTTTTCAGATTAAACCAGCTCAGCAATATCCAGGTACATCAGAAGGAACCTCTTCATCCATACTTAATACTCCACCCAGATTTCTCACATTTCTGGCCAATGGAGGATGCAAAATATTACCCTGAGAAACCCAGACCAAAAGGAAAGATGGACACATTTTAATGACATGCTTAGACTTAATTCCTACAGTCTGAAGAATTCAGTAGAATCTGCAGGGATTAGTATAAATACAATCATACAGACTCTAAACCCAACTGAATTGTGGGCAAATGGCCAGATTTGTCCACATAAGCCTGAATCCTCTGTAAAAACAACTGAATAGCTGTATTTGTCAAATACTTGCGTCACTGAGGAATTATATATTTTACACTAGCTCCATATATTGTATTTTCTACATTTCTTCATTTTACTTCTCAGCTATTTTTTCCCATTAGATCAAAATATGTTGCCCTCTTGGAGAACTAATTATATGATAAAATGGTTCCATTTGTAATTCCAGTATTCATTTATGACTCAATAACTTTATTGCTTCTTATATATCATCTTTTTTGTGCATGTGTAACTCAAAATTAGGTTCATTGCTCTCTTTTCAGGTTCACAGAGATGCAAAAACCACCAAGGATAAGGAGATTTACATCAGTCTAAAAGCTAATTTGTGAGAAAACTTAGAACTCCCTCAAAACAAATCTTTGCAGAAAGTTCTTTCTGATATGCAAAACAAATTTCAAGACTTTTGTCTTGAAGCAGTGCAGGTCTTATATGATATATTAATAAAGCAGGCTAGGAATCATTCACTCTGATATGTTTAGTGGAGACTTTGCCCTGTTGATGTTTCTCTGCTTTATTTTGAGATACTTTCTACCCTGGCATTTGCTCAGTCCTCAAAAAAATTATTTCAAAACCAAAACCCCAACACACAAACATACAGACTTGTTCTCTTGAAGTCTTAGTCCCATCACACTAGGATCTGAAGAAATAATTCAAAAGTGGGTACTGCAAACAGTATGCTCTCAGAATCCCATTCACACCAATCTGAGGCAATGATTTAAATGCTTTGAATATCCATTTGATATCTTTTCCATACTAAAATATTTTCTAACTACTCTGATATAGTTCAGAGGTTTTCAAAATACCTAAAGTATTTATTTAGTTCCTGTAAAACAACGAGAATTCTTAATTTCATCTACGGATCAGGGAAGTGCCCGAGGGAGAGGAGAGGAGAGGAGAGGAGAGGAGAGGAGAGGAGAGGAGAGGAGAGGAGAGGAGAGGAGAGGAGAGGAGAGGAGAGGAGAGGAGAGGAGAGGAGAGGAGAGGAGAGGAGAGGAGAGGAGAGGAGAGGAGAGGAGAGGAGAGGAGAGGAGAGGAGAGGAGAGGAGAGGAGAGGAGAGGAGAGGAGAGGAGAGGAGAGGAGAGGAGAGGAGAGGAGAGGAGAGGAGAGGAGAGGAGAGGAGAAGAAGAGGAGAATGAAAAGGGAAAAAAAGGGGAAAGGAAAGGAACGAAAATAAGGGAGGGAAAAAAAAGAAAGAAAGAGTTCGAGTTCTTTGGGAAATGCTGCCATCTATGGAGTTGCAGTCGACACTGCTTTCTGTGGAGATGTCAAGGAAAACCGCAGGCAGGTTTTCTCACAACGTAGTTAGTTCAGTAAATGACACAGTTTTTTTTCATCAACAACAATAATATAATTTATAGCTTTGGCTTAACATTAAGTTGGCACTAGCTTCTGCCACAACTATTTCTTGAATGTATAAGCAGCATTTTTAGTTATCTACTGCAAGGTTTTCCTGTGATTTGTTGGGAGCATGTATTAATATCAACACTGTTTTTTTACACTGGTTTCCCAAATTTCAAGGCATATAAGCAGAAATCTTTCCTGTAGTTCCCCATGTACATATCCCCAAGCATACTGTTGCCTGCATTCTCAAAATGGCCAAATAAATAATAAGAAATTCAGCTAATAAGAATTTTCTCACATTATCTCTATTATACCTGAAAATTAGGGTGTTTGACACTTTAAAATATTATAAACATGCACACGACTCCTTCTTCCTTAGCATTTCTGCCAATGATAAGGCAGCGGATGCACCTGTGGGTAAGACAAACAGACAGAAAGATGATAACTTTGAAGAGATAGAAGTATTAGGACTATTTGTCAGCTGTGACAAACAATAACCATATCAAAAAGCTGAGTTTGGAAGCTACTCAGATCTTCAGGAAAAAATTATCCTCATTCAGTACTGGAAAGATCTGAATCCTCTTTATCATACTCACTAGAGGACTAGATATAAATGAAAAGCAGAGGTCATTTTACTTGCTTAAACTGTGATTTAGTGACATATTTAATGATTAAGGTAGGCATAAGCATAAACAGCAGTAATGCTAGGGCTTATGAAAATCTGGACCCCCAAAGCTATCTTGTATTCAGAGGCTGTGATGTAAAGACAGAGGAAAAATAGTACACAGGAATTCTGAAAGAAGCCTCTTTGAGACAGTGCTGCTCAGGCTTGTTTTACGAAATCACAGAATCATAGAATCAATTAGGTTGGAAAAGACCTCTGAGATCATCAAGCCTAACCTGTGACCAAACACTACCATGCTAACTAGATCATGGCACAAAATGACAGGTCCGGTCTTTCCTTACACATCTCTAGAGATGGTGACTCTCCCAACTCCCTGGGCAGCCGATTCCAATGTTCTGACCATGCCTTCTGTGAAGAAAGTCCTCCTAAAGTCCCTAAATTGTCTCTTGCTTACCACAGTCTTCCCTTGCCATCCACTCCCACTTGTGAAATGTCACCAGCAGAGGTACTTCCCATGGCTAGAAAGGTATGGTAGGAATAACCCTCATTCATGCCTGCTCTGAAAGACAGGGACAGTTCAGGCCTCATCCATGGGGGTCAGCCATATCAAAGAGAACATTAGTAAAATGAAAAATAATATCAGCCCTACATTCTCTGACAAAATACCTAGCAAAATACTTACTTTCACATTCTCTTACTTTATCCAAATTGTTCAGTGCCAGAAAATCTTTATTATCCTAACCGTGAGTTTAGCTATCTGCAGGCAAAAGGTTGCCTCTTCTACTTTGACTCCCCACAGTTTCTTTTTCAAGTGTTTACCATTTTTACACATTGCATTGACTTCAGAAGGTGGCTCTTGTCTAGCAAACTAATGGATTAATCACCCCTTGAGCATAAGTATCAGTAGACCAAGTTACTAAACCTCTCTCCCTCTGCATGTCATTCAATAGGAAAATGTTGGAATCAGTGTAGCCGCATTAACAACTAATTGTATTATAAGAAAAGTAAGACTCTAAATGAATTTATTTTACCTCCTACAGAAAACCCTGTAGAGATCAAAGGTGAGACACTCCTAGAGAGCTCCCAGAGGCAGAGAGTGTTTTAAGAAGTTCATCTTCCCCTGTTTGACTTCCAGCTCCCAAACATATACTCTATCCCTGTGTTTTAGAGAGGAGACAGTAGCCAAATATGCATTAGCAGCAGCCAGAGCCACATTAAGCTTCTAAATTCTTCCTTCATTGCAGAGCTGGTGAAGCAGCTAGAGCTACCTAAGGTGCTTAAAAAGGTGTGGCAGCTGTACTAGTCTGGCTCTTGGTGACAGAAATTCTAAGATGGTCCTTCTGGGTTTTCTTATTTGCTGGCTCAAAAAAGGTCATATGAGGTGTGAAAATATTTGCCAGCCCACAACAAATAAAAGGTGTGATAATAACCACTTACCACTTTTGGAATGATCTTGTTTGCATTTAATTCAAACCCATCTGAACAACCCTGACTCAGATAATGCTGCCCATCTTGCAGTTATATTTTATCAGGAGGCTTGGAAGGGCCCCGGTTTGTTGTATGTCACTGAAGGAATTTCTTTCTCACTGCACCCCAGTGTGGAGGCAACTCTGGCGTGCCAGGAGATGGCCGTGGCACGAGGACAGAAGGCAGAGCTGCCAGGCTCTGGCTGCATGTGCTTTGAGGAAGAGCCACAAGGCCTGGGGCTCAGTGGCCATTGGACTGAGGGCCACAACAAATGACACAGTCTCCAATTGCTCTCCCATCTACCTCATGCAGTAATAACAGCAAACAGGTGGACAGGATGGGTTGCAGGCACCAGAAGAAGATGGGAAGTGATCTAGTGATCTCCTTTGCTGAGGTGTAGCAGCAGTACAGGTTTAGGGCTGGGTTCATAAGCACAGCTGATCAAATGCAGTCGAGTCTCTGATTGTGGACACTCAGATGTAGTCACCTGCTCCATTATACTCCACTGTTAAAAATCAAACTCCTGTGCTGTGGGGTGTGGACCAGTTGCCCACCATATATTGCCGTGTAGGTGCAGAATCACTCACCACCCTGAAATGAAGCATCACCGCTGATAATTTGTTTAAATAATATTGGGAGTGGGGACTGGGAAAGGGGGAAAAGGTCCCATTCCAGTCACTAGCAAATAGGGATATCCACTCATGAGCAAGAACATTCACCATTCATGTCTATTTGTCACTTGTCACATTAATTATTTGGTTTTTTCAGTATTTTCTGCTACCAGAAGAGTCAGGAAAAATTGTTACTAGGAAACCAATCACCACAAATGAGGCAAAATTAACAGATCAACAAAATCTTGCAGGTTGGGACAGAACATCCAAATATCTGTTGAATCCCTGTATAAAATGAATCATGGATTGCTATTATCTCACCAAGGAGAAAAATGCCATATTTATCATCTAATGCAGGTGAAAGATAATCTGGCCATTCTGAAGAATCTGAGATGCATACTTTTAATGAAATCATCTGTCCCACCACCTATTTCCCCTGTACTGCAGAAAGACTCCAATTTCCCTGTTTTGCTGCACAGATTCAGGTTTGCATTTATATGTAAGTGAAGTTTCTTGGCTGACAAACCTCGCTCAGTCACTGAGGGTAGCTCCACGTTGCCAGAATGAACCAGTAAAGTTCTTGCTGCTGAAGGTACTGTACACGACAGGCTATGTCTTACTCAAGAATTCACTTACTCAAGATGTCACCCACCTGCCACTAGGTACAATGCATACTTTTATAGCCAGCGCAGCTGCCTGGAAGGCAGAACAAGATATGAATAACCATTTCCCAGCCCATTTTTTCAGCTGTGAGTCTTCTTCATTGCTGAACTGCTTCAGATATTAAGATAGAATGACTAAGACTGGATCACATATATGAAATGGCATCAAGCAGGAATACTAAGTAGTAACATACGTGAATAAAAAAGTGATTGCAATAAGTATGAGCCAAATAAATTAATATTTTTCCTTGGATAGGATTCTTTATGTTTGGTAACTATTGCTTGTGCTGAAGATATAACACATGCTGACACCAAATATCAATTCTAGGTAAATCCAATTAAGCCCAGAAGCAAAACAGCTGGATTAGCAGTTCACTGCATAAATTATTTTTCTTCCATTTACTTTGTGTTATTGTAAATGAGCCTTTTAACATAAAAAAATTTAGCACTCAAGTTCCCCTTTGCTTATTAATCCCAGAAGCCTAACATGAAGAAGAAGAAAAAAAAAGTATTTTCTTCCTTTGTTGTTTGTGGGCATATGCTTTCCAGCTCCCTCGTGTAGTCTCCCCATATTGCAGGTAATTTTCGTTCTTTCTTGAATAATTCGCTCACATTGCATTTACAATAGTGTCAGACCAAGAAATTCACTTTTTTGTTTTTAATTTCCAGGTGATGCATTAATGCATTATTATTTTATAATTTTTTTAAATTTCCTGGTTCTCTATAAAATGAATATAAAACTGGTAAGGCTGGAGTTGAACATGCTTACAACTGCTTTATTCCAGTTGCAACAACATAGAGTATACTGGAGTTGTTTTATTTTATTTCTTTTTTTTTTCCTTATTGTTTTTCTTCATTATATGGCTGTCAGCATAAAGGGCAATGTAGAGATTGGGAATCAATACATGCTACTCCTGTAGATACACAAATAATCACAAATTATAATCATTGATTGATTTTCAGCATTCTGATAGTGACACATTGAGTGGAAGGGACTCTGATCTCTGTTGTGCTAGAGGAAATCTAGAGCAGTGATTCACAGCTGGAATTGTAATAAAGACCTGCCTGAGAAATGCATCATTTCAGTCAATGAAACATGTAACGTATTATTGGGGAAAATTACTTTTCCCCTCTGCTCATGATCAGGGCTGATGTTTGAGCAGCAGAGCCATGCTTCAGCCTCCAAGGTTGAGTGCCACCAGTTCAACTCATGGCTTACTCCAGAGTCCATATCAAACACACTGGTCTTGACACATGCATTCCTCTTCCACTCCCCTCAGAGAATATCAGTGTGAGATTCCCACCCCTCTAAAACTTTATTTTCCCAGAGACCTTTCATGTCATGCATGTACAGGAGCCTAATGCCCAGCTTCCCCAGTGAACAGCTCACACATGGGTACCTACAAGCACCACCCAGAGCAGAGTGTCACAGTCCAGGTAAAGGATACCCACAGACAGATGTCAGACCAATCGATGGTACACTGCCCAGTCAAATATACCTCTATAGATAATGTATATAATATCTATAAATAGGAAATGATGAATAGAAGACTACTAAATTATGCCTACTGCTGTGAAGTGATTTTAAAAGTATTGTTTCTATCATATGTCTTTACGCCTATTATACTTTTATACCTATTAAGGATCTTAATGAAAAAAAAATCAGTCATTTTTCCTTAACTGGAGTGGGAGATGATAAAATATTTTGGCTTCTTTACAAATGCAGAAGAACTGAAGGTTAAAAAATGAGGGCTATTTTTGTACAAGTTAAAAGAAGGAGATAGACTACTGTAAACAGTATATTCCTTTTATTTTCCAGTAGTAGGAAAAATATTTCTGTTTCCTATTTTTCTTATGTAAAATACCTTCCATATAAAGACTGATACTGCTTCCACTGGCATAAGCAGTAGCTTTCTTGTGGGCTTTCCTGGGGGCAGACACAGGGGTAGATTAGTCATAGATCAATTTTATATACAGGTATTTTCTTAAGCAGATAAAATTTTGGAGAGACAGCTCTAACTTGTATCAGCCAATTAAAAAAACAAAAACAAAAACAAAACAAAACAAAAAATAAAAGAAACCCCAATATTTTCCCTGAAAAACAGAGTGAAAAAGTGGAACACACAAAGTATCTATGGTGACACAAAGAAACTATTTGGCACAGAATGACATGTGAGTCTAAACTTTCAGAAATCAAAGACACATGAAGAGCTATTAATTCTGGCAGGAAAACTTCCATGCCTGATGTGCTTTTCCAGCATTCTTGTGCTGGAGAATGTGCCTATTTGCAAGTGACTAATGCAAATCCTCTTTAAAATAAATACATGGAAAAAATCCTTACTGGTCATCAAATTGATTATTCTTGTGGGTCCCTTCCAACTCAGGATATTCTGTGATTCTTAACTGGCATGGCTTAAAAGAATGCCATTATTTGAAAAATGAAGAAAGGGAGAGGAGAAAGAATAGAAGATTATTAACTGAAGTAATGATTTTTTTCCACATTAGGTAAGTAGCATTGGCATTTGTATTCACAAAAAAAGGTGATTTTTTGTTTGATGCACATTCATATCTGATTCATTAATTTACACAGAAGAATAAATTACACCTTTTCTCACTGCTTTTGTTTGTAGAAAATTAGGAAATGTCACACTCTATCAATTAGAAAATACAAAAATATCATCTGACAATCTAAATAAAATTAAATTTACTTGGCAAAAAGAAAATGTCTTCTGCTTTGTTCATAAGCACTATAATATTCTTGAGAAGACAGGGTGTTGCTGCCACTGCCTTGGGACAGCCAAAGGCCTTGGGGGAAGGTGGCAGCTTGGTGAAACACCCAGCGTGATGCACTCAGTGACCATTGTTTCTGCCATAGGGAGTAAATATGGACAGATTCATCTTCTGACACTGGATTAGATGAGTAAAATTACAATTGGCGACACACAAAATTATAATAAAATAAAAACCTCAGAATTTTAATGCATGTATGAAGAGCATCTTGTTATTCATGGAAGGAAGTGAACTGGAAAGTTGTGCAAATGGCAAGGTACAGAGAGGTAACTGGAAGCAGTGTAGCAGCACATTAAGGAGACATGCTCAAATTTTCATCTTGAGTCCTGAAGAAAATAATTAATTTTATATTATCCATATGAAGTTGTGTATATTCATGAGTCTCATTAAATAAATTTCTTAATCTGGCTAATAAACCTTCAGTTCAGTAATCATTTAAAATTTTACCTTCGGAGAAATGTTCCCGGAAAGTTTTCAATATTTATATTTCACATTTTTGCATTTGAATATTGAAAACCATCAGATTTACCATTGAAGTGCCTGATTCATAGATGAGAAATAAACACAACCCTGATGGGGAAATTCTGGTGACTCTGCACAATTACCTGCTGGGCTTCCATCCTGAAAGGGACATTGATACAGTGACAACATCTGAATGCGTGTGTTCAAACTGTCGCTCTTCCATACTATTGAGTATTATATCAAAGAACATCAAATAGTCTCTCATCCCATTACACCCCTAATTTTTTTACCACCATTCAGTCTTGCTGCCTATCCTCAAAGGAAATTAAATTTTTGTCAGTTAATACCAGCCAACTTTTCTTTAATAACACTACTTTAATTCACCAAAAAGAAGTTGAAATTTTCAATTAAAAAGTACCCATCTGTTCATGAGGCCTCAAAGCATAACTAAAAGCAATAGGTTAGGTATTCCTCTAGTACCTGTGTCCTCATGATACAAGTATTGGAAAAAAATTGTAAAGCTGTGAAGTACTCCCCAAAACCTTTTACAACTATCAGAATAAATTTTAAAGTCTCTTTACTTAAGACAAAAATGTGCAAGAAACTATTTGGGTAAATGTACAATGCTATTGGACACTACAAATAATAATAATACTGTCAAACTGTGCATCTGCTATCTGTGATCTGGCAACTGAAAACAGATATGGAAAGACAAAACCATTTGTCCTTGCAGTGATTGCAAAAAACTAGAATTTGAGAGGTGATATTCCATGTTGAATGCTTTTCAATTCTTCTATACTCAGTTCAAATATTGTCATTCTGTATATGACTGTAACGGACCAAAGAGTTGTGCAAACGTGTGAAGTCCATGTAGGATGTCCTTTGAACTCAGCACCAGTGTACTGAACAAGGATCTCAGATGCAGATATAGACATACTCTTCCTCCCCACCATACCTTCCAAACACTCAAATGTATTTATGTGGCAAATTAGCCAATGCAGTGGGTGCATTTCCTGTACAAGAACTATGAATTTTCCTCAGTGCAGGCTCCAACATAGCACTTCTCAGCTTTTACAGTCTTCAAATGAGAGCTTCTCCTTGAAGAGTGAGGGATTTCTTTCACAGCTGTGATTTAGCCCATCATGAAATACGTATCCCTAAGGTTTCTTGTCCCAATTTTTTAAGAAAACTCCTACTTTAGTCAGCGCTAACCACTCATTTTTATATTTCAATAAACCCTGAATGGATAACAGGTGGTGATCTTTGATTTCTTTTAAAACATCTTCTTGACTGCTTTCTGAAAGTGAGAGTGCTTGCTGCTTTTACAAGTTGGGTTGGTAGCTAATTCTTCACTCAGAGATTTTTAAGGGATGGATTTGGTTTTTGTCCGGGC
This sequence comes from Taeniopygia guttata, assembly GCF_048771995.1. Taxonomy (NCBI): domain Eukaryota; kingdom Metazoa; phylum Chordata; class Aves; order Passeriformes; family Estrildidae; genus Taeniopygia; species Taeniopygia guttata. The sequence goes on along the minus strand of NC_133026.1, from coordinate 64,686,865 downwards.
TCACCAGCGCAAGTGGAATGGAACTTAGATGGGACTGTTTGCTAGCTGTGCTAACCAGACTGGGAAACAACCAGGAGGTGATTGGTAATAATTGATGCTCCCAATGCTCAATCCCTTTTTCTCTTCATTACAGTATCTGAAACAAGGCTAATAATGCCAAGGGTGTGAGTTTGGATTCTATATGGGCCATTCACTTAAGAGTTGGACTTGATGATCCATGTGGGTCCCTTCCAACTCTGAATGTTCTGTGATTCTTCTGAGAATAGCTGCTTTGCAACTGATGCCATCATGACATTTACTACTGGTTCCTGTCTATACCACAACTCATCATTCAGTATGCAAAGCTGTTATTCAAACCCCCTGTCCCTCTGCCATGTATATATATTAATGTTTTTATATTTCACTTTTTTTCATAAGCCCATCAAGTTACACAAAATACTTCAGAATGGAGGAGTACTCAACTGTGCAGTTTAGAAGCTAAATCATACTGCAGACTTCACTCTCTTCGTGTTAATTATTTGTGAAAAATATTTTTACTGGCAACAATAAGTAATTGCAATGCTACCTGTTGTTAATAAGAAGGTTGAATGTTCATTTATCACACACATCAAGAAACAGCCAGCAGATATTCTAACTCATAATTCTGAAAATATATTGCAATAGACTTTTTATTTATAATATGTAAACAAACTATATGTATTTGAATACTAGACACATTGATAAGTAGCACTTTTTCTCCATTGAAATAAATCTGGCAGTACATGATTAAATCGAACTTTCTCCAGTTCTTACTTGGATTAATTGCAATACTTGCAAAATAACATATAACCTCAGGAAATTTCAGCAAAGATTTAAAATGTGTGAAATACAAATTAAAATGCAGCTCACCAGATTTTCGCATCATCAATGCTACAACTTATTATTGGAATATTATTAAGCCTTTTTAATTGTATTTAAAAAACCCAAACACAAGATCTTTTTTGCAAATTGTTAACTGATGTAACACACACTCTCAATGATTTACAAGGTCCCATCATTCTGCAACTCAGGCTAAAATATACAACTACTACTAATAACAATAACAACAATAATATTATACAAAGTTATGTAGTGCTGCCACAGCCTGGATTCTTTAAGCTTGCTTTGTGCATTAATGCAATATTGAGGTCCTATGTCACGTGAAACACTAAGTTCAGATTCTTACACTTCATGTTAAAGAGATATTTGGAGGCAAAGCACAGCACACAATACTGATGTCATCAGAATTTGTCTCCTTATTAAGGTTTGAAAAAATGAAGATCTTAATCAACTGCCAACATCATGCAGTTCCACAGCTAGATTCTGAAAACATTGCAAAACAAAGTCATAGAATGTGATTAAAAGGAAACACAAAAAGTTTTAGTGTTTTTAGGAGAAGAATGAAATAAATTAAAGCTCTTTAGAGAGCTTAGAGATATTATATAGAGTTTTCCATGGTGAGTTTTTTCACTAGAAAAAGAAAGAAAATCCAAGCAAGACTGGCTAAGTTTTCACTGCTTTATAAATAACTTCTCTTTACATTTTATTTACCCAGAATTATATTATTTTTATGTCCCAATGCCAAGAAATCTGGTTAGTAAAGTACCAGATTCTTTTATTTGATTTTATTTGATTTCATTTGATTTCATTAGGGACTATCAGCCTTGCTGCTTAAGTGCCCAACTACTGTTTGCAGTTAAACATTCATTAGGGAATCCCCAGTGGGTTCATTCATTTCAGTGAGGTCCAATTACAGTGCCACAAAAGCAGTTTTTGCAGCAATTAGCCGATTTTTCCTGTTTATGTTCTGTGTCTTTAGGAAGACGACTATTTTGTGGAGGTCAGATTTTTAATTAGGCACAATTTAGGGCCAATAAGAAAACTGATAATTTACTAAATAGCTGTGGTGGACTTAACTGCTCAGAGCAGAGGTAAATAACACAACAGGGACACCGGGAATAAGCTCTCCTGGTGTGCAGAGCTCAGAGCCCCATGGTGTAAGGAATAGATTACGTCTTAAATGGCTGTCAGGGCCCTCTTTCCATCACCTCTATCCCCACTCAGCCCCACCTCTAGAGCCACTACGTTATTAGCAGTGGAAAAGTACCTGCAGGGAGCTGCTGGCTTCAGGTGGCCACAAAAAAATCTCAGGGTGAAAGAAAACAACAACAAAAAAAATCAAGTTCTGCTCCCTGAATATTTGGCAGCACCTTTATCAGCTGCTGTATCCTGTGAAACAAATGCTATTTAAGGGTGTCTGTGGCATGTTTACAGCCACTATGAGTATGTTCTTACCAAAGTGGATTACTCTGTGATCACTTGGATTTCTGCAAAGGTCTGTGCTTTCTGCCCTTTAACGAGGCACTTATTTTTTTCAACAATGTGCACAAGTTGCCTTACACTTTGGGAAACTAAGAACTGCGAGAGTTGATGAAGAGCACCCATTTAAATTGAGATCTTCATAGAATCATACATGCCTTCTGAAAAATTCTAAGCAGACTTACCACCTGAAAATTTGCTTATCTAAAGACCATGATAGTTGAATATCAGCCATTGTATCACAATGAAATTTCTGAAGAGGCTCGTGGCTGGCTGAAATGTCTCTCTCTTACAGGAAATAGGTAAGGAAGGGCCAGAAGGTCACTGCATTTTTTCTTCAACCTTTGACCCAGCACTCAACAGCAAAGTTGTAGCCAGGCATGTCAAAAAGCAATACCATCTAGAAATCTATGTTACAAACATTGACATTTCTTTGCCAGGCACCATTCCTGGCAGGATTTATAAAAACATAAAAAAGAGTAGGGCAGAAATTCCTGTATTTTTTAGTGAGAAGAAAAATGTACAATTAAGTTGTAAATATACAAAGAAAATATATGATGACTCTGTTTCTGAGTGTATGCAAAAATACAACAAGGGAATAATTTTGGAAAACCTGGTATCTTGATGAAAACACACTCTACATCATGACTTTTGTGCTTCCCCTTAAAACCCCCCACACTGGCATGCAGTCCACAACTATGGATATAATTTTTAGGTTTATTTAATTAAAAAAAAAAAAACAAACAACAAAAAACATCTGAGGAAACCATAAGTTTTCAGAAAACTTTAGATCTTGAAAATCTGTTACTAGGCAGTTATTCCCCTTCTTATTATTTAGCCAAAAACGTATAACTTTTTTTTTTTTTTTTACCTCATCAGATCTCTTTGTACATAGAAATAAGATTGAAAGATGCTGGCTATAAAAACCCAATAAATTATGCATTTACATTTCAAGATGCTGAAACCAGACTCTCAGATCAGTTGTAAACCAAAGAACATCTCTATAAGGTGGTCTGAAAGGAGTCTATGCTGTAGGTGAATATACAGTGGCTCTATGGTCTAAGCTAACTAATACAGCATAAGTTCTGTTCAAACTTGCATCTACTTTCAACGAGGGGCCTTAAACCCATAAAGTAACAGAATAACAGGAATGTGTGAATTCTTTGCACCCAGTCAAACATGTATCAAGTTGAGGAAGGCCTGTCTTCTATAATATTTTTAAAAGTATTTTCTATATTTCAGAGAAAGATTTGAGGGTTCTGAAGCAAATGAACACTTTTACAAATATGCTATTACAAGAATACAATAAGCAACACACTTTGCAACATTAACTCTTAGTTACTTTGGAAAGCAAACTTCATTTGGAGTCCAGCTTGACTTGCAAATAACTCAGAGTGGTAATTAATAACAATCAGCCACTGAAGTAACTTTGTATAAATAATGTGCTTAACTATGTCCCAAAAGGGCTAAAACAAACACATGGACTTCAGTATGAACTCAGCCAAAAGAAAAAAAGAAAAAAAAATACAGCAAGTGACTTAATTTTGTACTTTTTATGCTTAGCTGCTCCCTCGGTGTATTACACATCATATCTCAAAGGCCGGGTTTTTTGTCATTAACATAATCAGAAATGCAATTTTCATAACACAAATCATATAAACATTGAGCTGAGGGCAGCTAGGGGACAGGTGTCATCCATAGCATGTAGTTCTAGTGGAAAGCCAGATACAATTAAGTGACAAGGAAGCATTACTATTACAGTGAGAATAACTTCCAAATACACGAGATAGATATTTTCACAGCTCAGAGAGGCATCCCAGTCAAATAACCTGTTATTTGACAGTTCACATCCCTCTGCATGGGGAGAACAGTAGGGCAGCAGGATATAGGGACAGAAATAAGCTGTTAGACCGTAGGACCATAGGTCAGTTCTGGTCAGTTCAGGTCAAAGGAGACCAAATCCAACCTCCTGCTCAAAGCTGGGTCAGCTTCATTCATTCTTTTTGTGACAGCATGTACATAAACTAGTGCAGCTAAAATAACAAATATAAAATAACATATATGTATATATATATATGTATATTAATTATAGATATTAAAAAGTTTACAAGTTAATCCTGGCTTTTTAAGGAAATTAATGTTATCACACACTTCATAGTTACTGTCTGGTGTGGGCCCATTCTATCCATGTTAGCTGAAGGTTTAGAGGCGTGAAGGCTTAAGGAGACAGAGAGGATCAGTGGTGTTATGAAAAGCCCAACTACAGAAAAAGCTTCAAACCAAAATTTTACCTTAGTACAGGCAGCATCAACCAAATATCAAACTAGAAAACATTGAAAAGCTGACCTCATATTGCTTCCTTTTAGACACCCCATCTCTTCCCTAGATGTAGATGGAAAATAGAATGGCAGGCTCAGAAGGGGCAAGCACTTAACATTTCCAGTGTAACTAGAAGTCCAAAGTAATGGAAATCCCATAAGAAGAGGAATTTTCTGCCATCTGCAGGATAGGTAGGCAATTTGAGATGGTGTCAGTGAGGTTATCTATTTGACGACCATCTTAGGTCTTCAGACTTTATTTCTTTCTGCATAACATCTTACAAGTGAATCCAGCACTTCTGGACCTTCTTAGAGGTTAAAGAAGGCTGCTTATTCTAAAGCTTTATTTAATCATCCAGATCTTCTCCCTGTGAAAACTAAAAAACATCCCCAAAGACTTCAGCTGTAGAGGGGCCAAATTCTGGAAAGCAGCATTGAAATCATTGCATGGGCAAGTGCTTGACCATTTTTTGCAAACCATGTTTCTATACTGGTTTGAAGAGTCCAGCACAACAGTCAGGTCACAACTTGCACTGCTGTGTTTTCCTGCTCAGCCTTCTTCACTGACAGAATTTTGAAATCTAATAGGTGCTAATTCTGCATACAGCTCTGCAAAAAAATCTTAATTGCTTAGTTAAGCTTAAAATTGTATTTGGCAGATTGTTAGGCCAGAAATCTAGTTGAGGTCACCTGGTATTTAAAAATGAACTGAAAATAGGATTTATTGCTTTAACTGTACATCTCAAAACTGACTGCTTAGCATTCATGAGATGTACAAGGTAGGCATCTTTTCTAGTAATGGTCAGCAACCTTTTAGAAATATACAACAGGAATGCAAATAGAGAATCATACTTAGCACACCAGGAGCCTTTGAAGGTTCTCCTGACTTCAAACATCAGAGGCAAGAAGAATCTAAATAACTATAATGCCACAAAATAACCTGTTACACTGAGATACACTGCAGGTCCAGCATTACTTGATTCAGTGTGTGTAAGAAGTGCAGTGATGATGCTTTTGAACAAAACATTTTTATGTGTAAGAATTCATTGTGAGGTGTGTTTTGTTAGGCACCAAGAAATTCACTAAGAAATTACATTTCCTAATTATAAGATACCTGCAGAGCCAGAAAATTTATCAATTTTACTTAGAGTATTTTGTCACTGTGTTTTGCACAGAGAAAGAACAACAAAACAAAAAAATAATCTCCTTTCTCTTGCCTCCTACTGTCATTGCACAAGTGGTAACTACTACATTCTGACTACTGACCTGTACATTAGAAAAAGAAGGTTGGTCAAATATGGTCAAAGAGCCAATTTTCAAATATGATTCATTTGTCTGATTTAATATTCTGAAATTTTCAACTTACCTTAGACCACATTCTGAGTGAACAGTCAGTAATATTTTAATAAACCTGTTTTCAATAAAGGGGAGAGAGCAGAGGGGAATTGAGAAAATTAACAGTTCAGCTGATCTGCTAAATTTTAAAACAAAGAAAAGAAGTACAGTCCAAGGTGTAATAATTTTTAGATACAAGTGAGCCAGAGCAGTATTTTGCACCTGAACTATAAAACCACATAATGAAAACTAACTTCAGTGCCAAGATACATGCCATGGAATCATTCCACATTTAATGAAATCACATGGGGTGTAAGTCAGGCCAGAAATCTGACCTTGGTTTTAATTTGAAATTGACAAAAATTTAGCTGTAAAAAAGCACATTTGCTGTTTAATAGTGTGATGTACTGTGCATTTATTAAAATACCACAATTATTATGATCATCACCTGCTCTCCTCCATCTCAGTCTTTTTTTCTGAAATTATTTCATCTGTTGTTTCCAAACATAAATGTGACAATTATTTCATTTTCAACATGAAGTGATTCAACATTCAACATAAATCACTTCATTCAACAGGAAGTGATTCATTCCTTGTCTAGAGAGTGTCCTTAGAAAAGACAAGCTACTAAATTATCAACCAGCATCTAGTCCCGGCAAGTCTCAAGAGCCTACAGTGTGCTCCCAAGACAGAGTTGACAGAGGGATTCAGATACACAGGTGACTTCAGAATAAAACCTTTATCTGAACATTGCCTTTTACATTCATCTTTTATTTTAAAGAAATAGGAAGAGAAATCCCATTATTCAGCAGTCTGCAGTCACACAGATTGGAGGTGCGAAAGGGTAAGTACTGTGACACATGAAACAATCCATGACCTCTTTCTTGTAAAACTTTTCCCAAGAAATTCCAGCAGCAGAAGATGATGAGAAGACAAGCATATGCGTAATACACCATATTATCTAAGAGTTGTCTATTCACTGCTAGTCTAGCAGGCACACTCCCAAAGCTCTCCATGCCTTCCTATCATTTGCCACAATAACATGTGGTGTGCTCATTTACTGTCATGATGGTGAGGCACCCTTTTATGTGACAGATTCCAGGAGTAAATCTAGCTGAGCCAAAATGGGCAAAGTCTTCCTCAAAACATGACACCAATGCCTCTGCCAGGCCCTCCCTTTTGACCATCTCCCTTTCCTCTTTTAAAAAACTCTCCCTGTTCACTGCCAGTCCAGAACCTCCCCCCACTGACAAAACTGCAGGCAATAGTGGAGTCACATCTGGGAAGTCAGGTAGGAGCCCTACCTGCCAGCTCCTGACTTCCAGCCAAATGACCATGATATTACAGACAGCAATACAATATTACTAGCTAGAAAATGGATCACTCAGGAGCACATCCCCAGAGCCTATAACACAATAGAATAGATCCAAATAGAGAGAACCACGGCACTTGACATCAGCTCTGTCACTGAAAATGACAGGAGGAACTCTGCTTCCTTGCCTTTTAAGCAGAGAAGTGTTTCTCCCACTCTAGGCAGACAGGATAGGAACAGCCATACAAACACACTGTGTTTGTAACTAGATCATATCTCTGTTTCCTATAGTGAAAATAATGTCCTCACTACAGAACCATCTTTTCTCTCCCACCTCTCTCTTCCATCTGGTGGTCCAGCCTGAGTTCTCATGTTGTTTCTGGGAAATTGGCCAGTCTAAAATCATCAGTTCTGAAAAACTTCCTAAGAAGCTGCTTGACTCACAGTATCCCCTTTTCACCCAGTTGCAGTTTTCTTTTAGCTGTAAAAAGCTGTCAAGAAAGGAGGGGGTTTGCCACTGGAAAATAATACAGATGTATTCAGTTCCTTAGTGGCAGAAATTTTGCCACAAGACAGACACTCCAGCATCCAGTAGAGCACAATTCCTATAGCAAACCCAGATCCCACTTGCAGGCAATGCTAGTTTAAAAGCTCAGGTTTGTGACCTGCTTTCTGCCTGAATGGAATACATACTCGATTTATTGCAGAGCAGCCTCAAAAATCTGCCAACTACTGTGATAGTGACATGGTTGTTTACTCAGTAAAAGCTTCTTTTTGCTCAGGAAAGCCCTCAGCTATCTCCTGCCCAGCTGGGGATCTCTGTTCTTGGGGACAATCTGAAAACACATGCAGAGTGCCACAGGGGGATCAGTGACAGACTGGTCCTTCACAGAGTTTTCTTTACCTGTCTGTAACTGAGGATTTAGTCTGTCCTTAAACCCGGCCTTTCTCTTTTCATCCCACTCTACCTTGCAGAAGTAGAAACTGGTAACTGTTGGGAGGAATTTACTTCCTGGAAAATGTGACTTTTTACCAATTACTAAAAGCACATTTCATTTCACAAGCCATTGCACAAACCAACCTTGTAGACTTTGAACAGTCCTAGTGACAAGTCACTCCTTCCCAGTCCATCCATGTCATGTTAAATAAGACCAGTGCCTGCTAGAACCATATCAAAGAAACACAATGACCATTGAATATTCATTGGGAGTCAAAGAGTAAACCACAGAAGTGGGCAATGCCTCCCAGAGTCCACACGCATAGCAATTTCTACCAAGTAAAACTAAATTGGAGTACACATGTTGGCAGCTGTGTAAATCTTGGATAAATGTTTTATTCTGCTGCCATGTGAAGAGTGCTTGGCAAAAGAAACAATTAAAGAGTAACGAGACAGCTTTGGGAAATGGGCAATATGAAATGTTGTTTGTTCTACTTCCTTGTTTACCTTATTGCATAAATGCAAACTGCAATGTGAAATTAAGTCGTTTTGACAGAGAAAATAATGCTGAGAACACCATGAGGAGACAAGAATCTTATTATTTTAATATCATGTGTAGCACTCGAATACTTCTGTTTATGTTCCTCAGATTGTTTTCTGAGTTACTTATGTAACTACTTCTTAAAATGGCCTTGATTATCTATAATATCTTTGTAGAAAGTGGAAACTGCTGGAAAGACAAGAAGTACAGTACTAATAGGAGCAAAAAGAAATAAAATTAACCCCAAATTTACAAATTTCCTTTGAAAATCAAGGAAATTTTCTGATGAACAGAAACACATTGATCAGTAGCTTTGATGCTGACTTGCATCTGTTGACAGGAAGTTGATCAAAAGGCTTAGATACACATAAAATCACAGAATCATGGACTGCTTGAGACTGGAAGGGACCTCTGGAAGTCACATAGTCCAAGCCACCTGCTCAAGCAGGGCCATCTGGAGCTGATTCCCCAGGATCACGTCCAAATTGCCTTTGAGTACATCCAAGCATGGAGACTCCCTGGACAATCTGAGCCAGTGCTTGGTCACCCTCACAGCAAAAAGGTGACTGATGGGACCAGCTGGAGAGGCAGGCTCAGGACGTGACAGCGCCATGAAACACAAATGTAGATGTGCATGCGTGTGCTGGCATTTCACGTGCACGTGTGCAGCCCTGCTGCTGCAGTTCCTGACTGGAGCCCAGGGACACTGTCTGGGGTGCAGTGAGTGCTTGCAGGTTCTCTCTCCTCAAATGTTTGCTTTTCTTTCTCACTGGTTTCAAACATCCTCAGCATATCAGTGAAACAAGAGGTAAACATGGTGCCGTCTCAGATTACATCTGTTCCCCAGGCGATCTCCAAAGCAAACATTGGTCTCCCAATGAAAAATACAGCTATTACCCATTATTGGACATATCCAGTCACTGCCTGACCACCAAGTTGCTCAGTTAATGAATCTTACCATTTCTAATAAAAATAAACCAGACAAAGGAAGTGGCCAGCTTAAGCTGAACTTGAAGAAAAGAAGAAAAGAGATTTAATAAAACATACTCAAGGCTGACATTTCCTTTTTATTGGAAACATGGCTTTCTCAGGAATGACATGATCACACAGATACTATTAGTAAAGCCACATATTGGCACCAGATTTTAAGATCCTTACCCATATGACTTAATTTTGGGAGCACTAAAATCCAAAAGGGAAATTCCTCTGGCCGTGTTATTTCACAGTTCAAGCTTCAAATTAAAGTATTTCAAAACACAGCATAAAAGTATATCAGCCAAAATTAACCAAGCCACTTCTTATAACACTAGCAGCAACAGTATTTAAAGATTGTATCTGTATTCCCAGGTCCCCCCCACCACATATCTATTCAAGCTATTTAGGAATCAAGTCAGTTTATATAAAGCAGTGATCAAGAAAAGCTCCAGCAGAAACAGTCTACAAACCATAGTTTTTTTAACAGAAATTTTACTGGATACATCCTAGATTTTTTTTTTCCCAGAGAGTCAATCAATTCACATGCAGAGGATTCCTTCCAAGTTGTAATATTAGTTATTAATCCAGAATCAACATTTTTACTAAACATAAATACCGTTAAAGTTAAAATAATTTAAGAAACACTTCAAATCTACACATGTTATTTCCAAGTGAAAGTTTGAATTTCTTGCTAGAATTTTCTAAAACTGTCAGAAAGACTGACTTTTCTTTTCTTGTAAATTTTGGTTATAAAAAATTTTTTTTTAAACAAAAAACTTCCAACTTGAAAAAAATAATTACCTGAAATAGATTTCCCTGTCTTGCAACTGGTATTGAGAAACTAGAGGAGCATTATGTTTTCCTTATTTTTTTTTCTACAGAGGAAAGTCACACATATTTTAAGTACTTTTGATTGACTTAAGGAAAACAGGTTGCAACCAGGAGAAAAGAAAACCAGAGACTATAATTTCACTTTTTATTCCAAAGATTGTGATTTGTATTCTTCAGCAACAACCTAATGTCCCACAAATAAATTTACCAGATGCAGACAAAACCGTGAACTGATTTTTTATGTTTCAGAAACTGAAAAATGTTTTGTGCTAACTGAAGATCCCAAATTTCATATTGTGACAACCCACTGAAAGTTTTTGAAAAGAAACATCCTGGAAGGATTTCAGGGTTATGAAACATCATACTTTAATTCTTTAATAGAAATGAAGACTTTCAGCTGAAGCAAAATCTCTTAGACAGAAGGCAGTGGATATTGGCTGTGTTATCAGTTATCAGTGTGACAATTCTTTCTTCCTCAGCTGACCTAACTGCTCTCTTAGCAAGCAGACAGCACCAAACCCACAACCCAAATTCTGGCAATCAAAAGTGGCTTTCACTGCTTAAAGAGAGCTGCTCTCAGAGCTTCAAAAATGTTCCATGTCAGCTAACAACTGGTGAAACAGAAAAGGGATCTGATTTGGAGGTGTCTCTGACCTTTAAGAATGTCTTTTCTTCCATCACTGATTGGTCTGATTAGCCTTTAGGAATTAAATCAAGCCGGAGTTGCTGGTATGGCCTTGAGCCTCCATTAATTTCTGAATTTGTGAATGAGCAAACACTCCCATTACATGAGCACACTGCACACCCAGCTGCTGGGTCATTTGATTCTCTGCCTTACAAAAGGACCCGATTTGCTCCCCAAAGTTTCTCACAGACAGAGCAGGATCAGTGTGAGGGAAATGCACTTATTTCTTTATCTAGCCTCAAAATATCATTTGTGTTATCATATTTTTCTAAAGATAGTGTGTTCTTCCTCTTCTCCCTCTCTTTGTAGACCTTCTGTGAATGCCATTTCACATTTTCATAACCACTAACTTTAAAAATATGAACCAGACACAGACTGGCATGGTTTCTTTGGTTTCAGTGGAATCTCCATGAGGAGATTGAGCCTAAGACTGTGTTTATAGAGAGTCAGCAGCAGCAAAGTATATTGCAGTTTCATATCATTCTAATCTAACTCTTCTACATCTTGTTATCTACTTCAGCAAATTAGCGTATAAAAGATACAAATGATTGCCAAAAATTAACTGTACATTTCTACTTTAACTGAACAATTTACATGGCATTACAGGAGGGGAGGGGGGAAGATTAGTTTTTCAAGATATAAACAAGCATTATTTTGCAATCTTTGGCCTGTAACTGAAAGATAATAGTTTTAATTTGCATTCAAATAAAGTAAATCTCTCAGTGTAAAAGACTTTTTATAGTTCCCATAAACCAGAAACAGATTAAAGTGTAGACAGTGTAAGGCAGGCAGGAGGATAAATCAACCAGAGAAAAAAGATGATCAAAAAAAAAAGGAAAAATAATCCTTTCTAAGTAATCATTTAGTCAGCTTCAGAAATCCTGTGGACTGGACAAAAGTGCATGTGATTTCTCCAGATTTCTGTCATTAAAATTTTGGCTTTAGCTCAAAAGGCAAGAACCTTTACTTAGGGATACCAAGCCTGGAAATACTCTTTCTCTTGTTAATTCCAAATCCTTTTATTTGGAGACCATGCCTTCTACCAGAAAGGACACATCAGCTCCTTAGATCAAATATTTTTGCAAATATGCCAGTATTGTACCTGTACTGTGGCAAAATGAAACACAGTGATCTGGTTCTGAAAGTGTAATGTGACCACAATTTCCTGTGAAGTAAGTCATTATTATCAGTGTCCTCAAACTCTGAAGAGACAGATCTGATTTTCCCTGGGGATTTACTGAAGCAAGGTAGTACATGTCACTCTCAAAGACAGTTTTGCAATTTTTTGGTTATAGTTTAATGTAATGCATGTAAGCAGTTCTGAGAGCAGATATCAAAAACAGGGCACCCATCTACAGTCTGGCAAATAAAGCATGCAAGATAAATGAGCATGTGTCTCATAACATATTGTGTATTGAGGTGTGTCACTCCTCCACCTGAATGGTCAAGCTGTTTTTACCTCATAGCTTGGGATTTAAGGTATCCACATGGGAGATGTGCTTTCAGACCTCCTTTGGGAATAGTAGATTAAAGAGCCTTTGCACCTGGAAGAGCACATTAATCACAAGGTTAATTTACAAAAGGTTGATTTCACCTGCTGGCAATGCTTTATGAAAGTTAACCTGGCTCAGCCCTTTAAAAGAAACAGTATTGGACCCCTGCCCTCAGGAAAGAGTGCCAGACCATGGGTCCTGTGGAGACAGCACCGACAGCTCAGCTCTGAGAAGTGATAGGAGTTAAAGCCACTTCTTCATTGAGAATTCTGTCCTAGTTAGCTGCAGTTCTCCCTCCTTTTGTAATTATTCTGCCCTTTCTATGAGCCCTCCTTTTGCCAGGAACTGCATAGAGAAAACAGTTAATCTGAGGCTTTGGATTCGGCTTGGAGCTGGTGCTGCCCAAAAGCTTAACAATGGACCTAGAACTAGATGGCCTTAGCATTGGATTAAGTGCAAATAATCTGTTGTTTTCAAAAATAACAACTAATTTAAGAATTCTACTTGGCAGTAAATTATGTTATGGTCCAACAGGTCTTGAAACCAGGGATCAGTTCCATTAAGTTCCCACCTACTTGTGGGCCTAAATGTATATACCTAATCAGGAAATTATTCACAATAATGCAGCTATTGATTAAGCTTCATGTCTGTACATTCATAGGTATATATTTTGTTGTGAGGACTCTAATCCCACTACACTGTGGAAGGTATAGAATTGATCTGCCCTGACAGATCCAGGAACTTGTCAGGAATGGAACTTGTATGGCTGAGTCTTCCACCACTAAAAATATGCTTCAGCACAATTGCTTTGAGTGAAATCATGTAAGGATATGGCTCAGTGTATTTCATCTGGCTTCCTATCTTAGCTGAAAAGTCTTGGGTATTAATACGCCCAATGAAAGAGAAGCCTAATCAAAAACTTTTGAGAGATCCAGAATGCTTTTCTCCCTAAAGGCACATTCTCCCATCTCTCATTGTAATCGAGGACTGAATTTGGCCTCATATAGCAGTGTCATCACCTGTCACAACAAAGATTGAGGAAAGGTTGTGCCCTCTGTTCCATGTATTTTTAACACAATGAACAAAAAAAAGTAATAGTTGGGGTTTTTGTAACAGAAGATCCAGTTTTAGACTGTGTTAAAAACCCTTCTGAATCAAACATTAGAAAGCATCATGCATAGCTCCTAAAAACTGATCTTGCAAGAAACTGTGGGTCTTTTTGATCAAAAGGAAAGGTGGGATGGGTTTGTGGTATTTATTTCAATTTTAAGCCAATGAGAGGCAGTAGCTTCATGAAGGCATAGAAGTCAAAAATAACATCCTGTCCTCTCACTACCTGACTGATCTTTGTTTTAGAAAAGAGTATTTAGGAACATCTGTAACAATATGTAGCATTATTTCACTTGGACTTGAAAAGTTATGAAAATGTCTTTTTTTCCTAGGAATCTCTCTCTCTGCCTATATGTATATGCATATATATATATATGTGTATATATATATATATGCATATATATATATGCGTGTATATATATATATTTTTTTTTTTTTTTTAAGGCTGCTTTGAGAAACTATTGCTTCACAGGAATGAGAATAAAACACAAATTCTTTCAATTTCTAGAAGAGTCCCTACTTGAGGACTGTATATTCAACTAACAAGACAAACTTTTTCTGTGTCATGGCTTTACATCTAACAGCTTCACTGACCTTAAACAGAAAATGGCAATTATGAAAATGGAAAGGAAATGACAACCAAAGTCACTGAACTTTCCCAGTAGCTAATTCACTTTCATACGCTTGGTACTAAGGTTAATGTTATTATTTATATCACTAAAGTTAAATTCTCCAATGATCAAGACTACAGAGCACATCTTGGTTCTCTGTAAGACACTGTGTCTAAGTTTCTTACTAATAAAAAAAGGCTTTTTCTTTGTATAAATAAAACATAGGAAATTATGTAAAAAAGAAGGGCAAGGTTAGTACTTTAAAGCAAAAAAACAGATGCTGGTGCAGGACGAGAAAAAGTACAACAGACTTGGAAAAAGTCTGTTTACCACCTTCTTTTTAAGGTGGTAAAAACATTCTAAACATCCTACCATGCACACACAAATTAAACAAAAAAACCAAAAAACCCCCACCAAAATAAATAGGTGTTCAGCCTCTTATTTAGCTATGTCTAAAGCTATTCTGAAATTCAGAATAACATCAAGATCAACACTGGATTTCTCTCTTAGCAGATAAGGCACAACAGCAGATGGTAGGAGGCAGCTCACTGCAATAGCAGGAATAAATGCATCTTGTTTGGAGGAAAAGAATGCTTTTCTTTATATAAGTTGAAAATCTAACCCTGTAAGTATGCCTGCTACACTTTATTAACAATGAAAGAATGAAATACAATCAAAAAAATCCAATTTACTTAAAAAAATATCAGAGCAATGCAAAACTGACTATTACTTATGCTTCTAGACACAGGGCAATAAAGTTTTAAGACCCCATCTGTCATTGCACCTGAGTGCCCTTCACAGTAGATATGTACAAGTGCAGGGGGCTGAACTCAGCACTAACATAAGTAGGGGCACCTGCAATGGAGCTCCTAGTCTGATGTCAATGGTGAACGAGGCCCACAGTGTTCAAAAGGAAAGGTTTTGTAAAACACAACAGAATCTGCTGATATGAGTCCCTTGAAAATTATTTAATGGCTGGAAATCTTTGAGGGAACAGAACAAATGAAGTTCCTCAGTGGCTTTTTACAATAACCGCTCCACTAACAAATATCTGGAGTTCTTGCTGCTCTCTCAGTTTTATTCAGTCTAATACCTATTGCATCAGACCTTTATGTGTTCATGATAAACTGGGAGCAAAAACTGCTTTAAATAAGAAGAGAGGATGAAGACAATTTTTCCATTTACAATATATTTCCCTTTGGAGTCTGAGGTACATTATTGGTTTGCTCCAAAAGCAAAACATAAACTGCCTCCTATTTGTGAAACATTATTATTGCAGCTTCTACCTGGAGATATTTCTTGAAAAAAAAGCCTCAAGTCTATTCCTTCTCGCAAATCAAACTATGATACCACATACAAGCATAGGTCCATGATAAGCTACATTGGAAAAATGAATTCACACAAATTACTTATTTTGAAGTGTGTGGTTCTCATTGATTTGTCCATCAGTTAGTCCTAAAAGCAACACTGCTTCAGTTCAGTACTTCTGCAAGGACTGAGCTGTGAGACAGCAATCACTAGGCTCTGTACACTGCTCTCTGCTGGGAGAAGATTGTGCTCATAGCCCACACTCCAAGCTGCTCACAGTGTCTGAGACACATAGTTTTTTACTGGTACAGTCTCATGGAATTCAAACAGGAGATGGTTCCTTGTTCTGTCAGAGCTTTAACTTTGAATGTTTCCATTCCATTTATTTGCTAATGTCATCTTGCAAACATGGCCTGACTCCTAGGAGATTCCTCCAAAATACCACAGGAACACCTAGAATTTTTTTTTTTTTTTCAGAAAATGTGCCTCATTTCCCTGCTACCAGCCTTCAAAGAGAGCAGAGTCCCTCTCCTCCATTTCTTTATTAGCAACTGACCCACAGCAATCTGATAACACTCACTCCTCTCTGAATCATTGTTTATGCTCTTCCCTTTCAGCAACTATTCTATAAAAAGAAAAACATTCACATGCTCATTATGAAGAACTACAAGGCTTCTTAACCTAGTGATACTATGCTAAAGATTATATTTGCAAGAACATTACTGAAAACTTCTATGTGCTACATTCAGCCAAGCCTGTTAAAGCTCTCTCACCTCATTGTTTTCCCCTGCTTTTAGTGCATTGGCATTCCTTCCAAAACGGTACTCTTAAATGACTTCCCACCTCATTCAATTGTTCAAGCATTTCCCTTTTCTTTTCAGCCTTCTCTTCGTGAGTTTGTCTACACATTTTAAAACCTGTTTTGAAGCTTATCCACCACCATGATACCTGTTTGTTGCAGTCTAACCCATCCCATTCCTCTGACATTCCAGGTGTGGGTCCCAGACTGATGTAAGTGCCACTGACTGTCACAAACCTGTGCTCGTTTCCCAGTTCCAAGAGCCCCCAGGCTTTGATGTTTCATTATAGATTTCTCCACAGGTTTCAATAATCAACCTTTTTTTGAGTTTCAACCAGTGACTAAGACAAGTCTCCTCACAAAATTTCCAAACTTACTTTTCTTTTCCCCTATTTTTTTAATTATTTGGCAGGCTAGAAATGTTATGAATCCTCTACTCTGAAGCACAGAGGCAGAAAAACTTTCTCTGCATGGGGTAATGCTGTGCTGGGCTTCAGCTCAGAGCCTTAGCTCTTACAGTAAGAAAGAGAGCACTTTAGTAGTGTATCTTTCTGTTCCTGCTTTTCTTTTTGGCAAGAGCTGCTTCTTTGAGCCAGCAGGTGTTTAATGCTATTAAATTTATGGGTAGTGAAAGCTGTTGAATTTTAAAACATCTGGGTAACATAAATTATCAGAACTTCTTTTTTTTGAGTATAAGTTTGAAAAATGGTTTTGAGATCGGCAGAAAAGCATTAACAGCATTGAGAAAAATGTGTTTATTTTTGAATATTTGACCATTTGACTCTGTTTTCCCACAAGGATCCTCATACTCGTAGTTACAGTGCCCATAGATTGTGAGCTTGGAAATAGCAGGTAAATCTCATAAACATTCAAGTTTTGGTGTTTTCCATATGGATCATGTAACATGCCAGCAAAAAGTGTCAAAAGTGATGGCTGTTTCTCACAAGGTGCACAGTCACCTGGATCTCCTTCTACAGGGTTTCATACACATTCTTCTTCCTCACATAGGTCTGGCTGCTCTTAGCCATAGCATATCATAAAAAACATAACAGGGGGAGGGAGCAGAAAAGAGGAAGGAGGTCATAATTTGGAAAAGTTCACTGCCTGCTATGGTGTGAAAGACCTAGTGAACAAAGTGAGTAGGTGATAAGAAGCACACAAAATGATTTGAAGTGTTTCATTTGCTTCACAGCCATCCCTCTTGACTTGAGCAAAAGCAGTGTGAGTTTTCAAGGCACTGAGGATCCGTGGCCCAACAGGACTGAGGATGGATAACAGCCATTGGATGATGACCTGCAGGATGGTTTCTATTTTGGAGAGTCCAACACTAATTTAGACAGCTGAAGTCTTCTGGAACCTCACCGATTCATCACAGACTTGCAGGCTGCCTGAGACAAGACACTGTTTTCCCAGAGTCTGGCATCATTGAGCATGGGATGTACTCAGGCTGTGAACAGAGGGGCGATTTGACAATTTCTGTTGGAGCAGACCCAAGTATTGTTGGCTGAGCTGGACCACAAGGCTAAGCGCGTGGTCCACATGGTGTAGGGGACAACAAATTTGCATCTATGTGGGCAAGACATGTCAAAAAAGCAGCACAAGATATGAAATATGAGGTCCAATGCCCATCAGAAACATAATTCTGATAGAATATATTTTCTTCTCTATGATACTCTTCTGTCACCTATTTCCTCTGTCACTCATATTTTCACTATTATTTTTCTCCCCTCCGTCAAGGTTTCCTTGAGCTCAGAACTGATCAGTTCTATGAGGAATTTCAAGCCCATAAATTTAATAAACAGAAGAAACATTCCATGGATTTTTAACAGTCATAATCATAATCATCAATGCATGAGAAATAGAAGCCAAGGAAATAAAATGCATCCTGTATTGTTGTTTTTTTTTTTAACAGCATTTACCTTAAGTTTTGTTACACCAATGTGGTTTGTATAAACTAAGAAGATGCATTTCCAAGATGG
This sequence comes from Taeniopygia guttata, assembly GCF_048771995.1. Taxonomy (NCBI): domain Eukaryota; kingdom Metazoa; phylum Chordata; class Aves; order Passeriformes; family Estrildidae; genus Taeniopygia; species Taeniopygia guttata. The sequence goes on along the minus strand of NC_133026.1, from coordinate 64,668,294 downwards.
GTGTTTGGTGTCTGGTCTGCATTAGAAGTAACACAAAAGATAAGAGAAGAGGAAAGACATAATGATTCTGTAGCACAACATAATGTCCATTAGGTAAACATTTCCATTAAAAGTACATACTGCATGCACAACTAAATGTTTTCTCTGATATGATTGTCTGATGGAACAGTGGCCTACTTCCAAGCACTCCTGATTCAGGGGTAGATCAGATACAAATAAAAATGTGATGTCTGACCTCCAGTTTTATATTAAGTCATGTGTGTTTAGGAAAAAAAAAATTATTTGGGATAATATTACCCAAATATATGAGTGAACAATGAGTGAGCTGAAATACTGCTTAGGGAACTGATCTCCTGTCTAGCCTCTTACCACTCTGATTTCTTTTCCTCATAACAGAGAAAAAACAAAAAAAACCAAAAAAAAACCCTACAATAAAATAATAATAATAAATAAAAATAATAAAAAGATAAAAAGCCTGGAAATTTCCAGGTCACCTTGGTTTGAAGGCTGGTTAGCCGACCTGAGTGTTTTCCTTACACAGTTTTGCAGATCTCAGCCAAACACTTTCCCCACATGATCATGCTTTCCTCAGTGAAGCAGCCTGTTCTGCCTGCCCTGCTGCAGCTGTGGAACATCTGGGTGGGAAGATCCTTTGCCCCCAGGACTCCCCACAGCACAGTGTGGTTACGGATTCAAATGGTGCACAGGGAGTATGATTTAGCTCTCTACATTTCCTGTTGTGAAATTTTGACCTACTCTGATTAATGTTTGTTTTTGTATGACTACCAAGTTATTGGAAGTTCTTTTCCTCCTACTCTCACCTTCTCTGGATACCATGTATACAGACACACATATATTATACATAGTCATTATTAGATATATTATTTCAAAACATTAAAACGTATGCTTTATAATATAAAAAAGTCCACTTTTCTCAAAACCTGTGGAAATTCTGAAAGTTCAGTTTCATTCACTATCAAAATCCCCAATTATGAAAATTTTTACTTTTCCAATTTAAACTGACTTTTTAACCAAAAGCAAAACAAACCCAGGCAGTTACTGTTGGCACATGTTCCTAACTTTTTTCAGCACTTTTTTTTACCGGCCATTCCCTTAAGCTACATTTCAAAATCACAGATTATTTTTTCTCCTGTACAAAGGAAAAGGTTCTTTATGTCATTTTCATGATTACACAAGGAAATCTATCATCATTTTTACTAACCAACTACTTCCCTTCATTCATCCCCAGATCTATGTCTATTGTTAAATATAATGTAATATAGAATAAAACCCTACAAAATAAAGTGGTTACCTCACCTAAAAATCAGGTTTCTTTGTTAAGTAGTGATTTTCCATTACTCTTGGTGCCTGAATAGTATCTTAAGAGCTTAAGGCAAAGAAAGTACTTAGAGACAGCATTCTACTTATTAAATACAAAACACTCCCAAAATATTCAGAGAACAAACTAGAACAATATTAGGCTGCATGCTATAAACTTACATTATTTTAAAATTGTTTTCCCTCTACATTTCACAGGTTAGTCCCAATACTAGAATTTGGTGGATGTTCACCATATAAAAGGGTGCTTAGTGAGGAATGATGTGCCAGCAGCACCTTATTTAAGACATGGGACTCTGGCAAAGTGTCTTACTCTTCAAGTGCCCTGTTCAGGGCATTTCAAAAAGGTGAGAGAAATATCCACTTCAGCCCTCCAAAGACACTAGCAGAATACAAGCAATTCAGAAGAGTGGCTGAAAACATTAATTTGTTCTCAAAGACTGTTTTGGTACAGCAAGATTTAGCAGTTGGGCTCAAGGGTTAATCCTAAATCAGCTCTTTAATCAGAGGCCAGTACAGCTGGGAAACTGAGGCACAGATGCACAGGACACTAGAATAGAAACAATTCAACATCATCACAGAGACAATTAAAGAGTAGGGAATTTAGGAATCTAATAACTCATATTGGAATTTAGCCAAGATGCTGAAACAGATGCACAAAGCTGTTGCAAGGATGCTTTGTGTATTCTTTATCATTTTAATATCTTATGTTATACCATATGGTCCCACATTTCAATCATTGCGATATAAGCCACAAAAGAGGTAAAAGAAACTGTTGACAAAACATTTATAGAGATTAAATTCCCTAAGGACCTTTTGGGTCTGGGATTTTACAGGCATTCCATTTTCAAAATACTTCTAGACTTAAATAATCCTGGGGAAATATCCCTTTCTCCAGGGCACAGTTGGAAACACAAGACATAGACTGTGCCCAGTGATAGAGCAAAGTCCACAGACCAAAGAAAAATAGGAAAGAAAGACATTCAAAATCACTTGAGAATGCCTGTGGCAAGAAAAGGAACTATTCAGAGCAGGGGACACCAGGTCAGGAAAGAGCATGGCCAGAAGCAGCCAGGAGAGCTACCACACAGCTGTTTCCTCCTCTGCCCCTCTCCCAGTGCTTTGTCCTTTAGCTGACTCTGGCCCTGTCTGCTTTAGCAGGCTTCCTGCTCTTTGTAGATTTAAACAAATTCTTTGTTATTTGCTTATATGCTTTTGGCTGTTTGCTTTGCAAAATACCTTTTAATATCCCCACATTTTTGTCTCATATTTACCTGCCATTAATTATAATCCTCTTCATAAGCTGAGATCTTCCCTTCCGGTACAGAGACACATTCCAATTTTCCAGAATTTTTCCTTTACCTATACCTATTAATTTGCAATCCTACTCTTTGAGTTGCTCTTTTTTTTTTTTTTTTTTTGTCTTTTTCTTTTTCTTCCCCTCCTAGGGGTAGTAATTTATTACTCATTTTATGGGATGTTTAAGTAGCCCCCATGCTGAGCTGCAACACTTTAATTTCCTCACTTTTCACCTTAACATCTTTTTTACTAGCTTCCTCATTTTTAAGCCTCCAATTTAGTGCACAATTTAGGATCAGTATACTGGCTCTCAGTACAATTCATCCTCTGAGGACACTTGTATTATACTATTACTTAAGCACATATTTATTAATGTCACTTTTGTGTGGCTGCATTGCAAGGCTGGGATGCAGAGCCCTGCTCTGTGTCAGCCAGCTTTCCTACTGCTTGTGGGGCTACAGCAGCACACACTGACCACTAAATTTGCCCTGATTTTAAAGGGGTCACTGGGAGCTCTGCCCCAAAACCAACGTGTCCAGATAAGGAGATTTACACACAGTGCATTGGGAAGCTCCTAGTACAGATATCTTGGCCATGAGCAGGTTGCTGTAAGGGCGGTGGTTTTGCTGAAGTTTAGCTGTTTTGCTTGAGGGTTTTTTCAGTTTTGTGGTTCCACATGTGTGTTCTGTTCAGTTTGCCTTAGCACGGGTATGAATATACAAGAATTCTTAAGAAAAAAAAACCTGATCTCATTTTTTTAAACTCCAAGGTAAGATAAGAAGAAAGGGGAAGTTGGGAAAGGCTTTGCAATCACCTCTCTTGTGAAGAATACAGTCACTTCAAGAGACAACGGGAAAGAAAACATCACACAAAAATTCAGGGATATTGGTAGCTTTTATTGATGGTTTCCCTACAACGCATGTGAACAAAATATTCCTGACAAAAAATCCTGATAATATTTGGTGTCCTCCAGAGAAAATGTTGATTTCCTCAAAACCTGAATTTGTGATGGTTATTTTCAAAAGCATTTTAGTCATCTGTACCTCTGTGCTCTCTTTAGGGGCATGGCTTTTCTTTGTGGGATTTTTATGCAGTGCTTGCTATAAGATGACATTAATCTTTGTTCAAATGCCTGGACCTAATTCTAATTTCATTATTACAGTAATCCTCTGTTTCAATTTTATGGCTGCATCTCCTACTTTTGCTTTCAAATGGGTAAGTGGAGGATAAGTCACCTGAGCACAAAAAAATAAGCAAAGAAAACAATGTCTGTTCTTCAGACTGTGGTGTTACCCAGCAAAGTTGGTTACTTTATTTTTTGAAGCCAAGACCAGCTGAAAGTTCAGATATGCATTTATCACAACAATGGAAAACACAAATTGGCTTTGTTTCCTTTTCCTTTGTATAAAGTCATTACCAAACATATTGGCTTGGAACCCTAGGGATTTGGAAGCAGTTAGATTTAGAACAGGAATAAAAATACTAGGATTTTTCAGCAATAAAAGAGTGAACTTGAAACTACAAAGAAAAAAATAGTGAGATAGTCAAAACCAGTGATAGAATTGAGACTGATGACTTTGTAATTGTAAATAATACAGTAAGGAAATTAACAGATTTGGGAAATGTTTTAGACTCAAGGAGAACATTAGGAATTGATTGTTTTAAGTATGAAAAGGGAAAGACCGAAGCTGTAAGGACTATAAATTCATATTTTCTTCAGTAAGAAAAGGGTTAAAATACAAGTTACAATGCAGGAAAAGGAAAATGGAAAGTTACAACTTTGATCTAGCCTTTTCTTAATTCCACTACCGAACACCTCTGAGACATCTTAAAAAGCTTATTTTTACTCCTGTTGGCATTTGAGTTGCCATTAACTGTGGGATGGCCACTGTAGCCAAAAGGTTTGGTGCAAATCTCAGTGGAAGAGAAGGCATGTGGGATGGGGCAATGGGGTAGTGGAAATGGTAGTCTCTCCACCCTCCTTACCACCCACATCACCTTCTTGTGCCCCAGCTCCCTGCCACCACAGGAAGATGAGCCTTCAGCCTGTCTCTGCCATCCCTTCCTGACTGCCCCTTGCTTCATGGGCGGTTGTTGCTTTTCCTACTGCATGTTGATGAGTTGTTTAGGTTCTGCGAGAGGGAAAAGGTAATATTCCAGAAGACTTGTGCTGCAATATCCTTCCCTGCTCAAAATATTCAAAAGTAAGCTAGAAATTTTAGGCCATTCCCTATCCAATAATCTCCTTAAAAAGACATCCTGGATCCTTGAAGCATCCTACGATGCTTCTGGTACTGCACATCAATAGATAGTGATAGAGTTATGTTCCAAAACCTATACAAAATGGTCCATAATCAATTTTTTACCTTATAGGAGATTCAAAATTCAATCATCTGGAAGCCTAGGCAAGAGAAAGCTATGTTTAAACATCATCCCCTGCATGCCTGCAGAGTATAATACTTTTTAAAAGTTCATTTGACATATAGAAAAACATTTCACTACCCATAAACACAGTAGCTCTGTGTATAAAAGAGTGGGTAAATTAAACTATCTGAGTGGAAAAAGAGCTGAACTATGGGACCAAAAATCATCTGAGTTAAAATGAGCAAAAGGTGAAGCTCTTTGTATCAAATATAGAGTGAGGCAGGAAACAATATTCTTCTGAAATATTCATGTTCTGAAAGCATGCTTTAAGTATATATAAAAATCACAGTTTTTTACTTTTATCAAGTCATTACTTTGTCCCTGGAAAGGGACATTTTGACCCAATAGTTCTCATTCTGGGATCAGGGCTTAAATGACCTATTTGGATCTTAGATAGAACAGCTGCTCTGGGGAGACACAGACACTTTGCAGCATCTGTCTTCCTTAATGGAAAGAAACTTCCTATTTGTTTACCCGCAAAAGGCTGCAAGTGCCATTAAAAGAGTGTTCAGTACAGTTTCAATGCCATGTCCTAAAATTTTCTTTGGTGTTTTACATTGCTTTTAATCAGGAATTTTCAACCTACTTTAATTTTCCTGTATTCCTTGCACCAAACAGTAACAGTAGGAAACCTGAAACATCCCCAATGTTACCAGAGTTGTGAAAAAAGGAGATACCCAGCTTACTGAATTATTTCCAAATACTACTGTAGCTCTCTATGCATCCTTAGTATAAAGGGGGGGGGGGGGGGGAAGTGAAACCTAATCATTAAAAGAAAACCTGTTTGAATTGTTTGAAGTGTGAAGGTCTTGCGTTTTGTAGGTAGAAATTGCACTTCTTTGCAAGTTCCTTAATCTGATGCAGGTTTTTCCTTTTCTTTCCCTCTTGCTTTTAATTTGGTGTGCCAATCAAAGTTAACATTAGGAAAAACAGCAAATATAAACCTTGTAATTTATATGCATTCATGTTGTACACCCTAATAGCTCTCATCCTGGCAAAAGTTAGCAGATTGTTCTCTGCTCTCAGGAGGAAATAGTATTCATTTTAGGTTTTAATGGAGCTTTAGGGTTATAGCAACTCAAATTAAACTAAATCATCATTAATTATTTCTGAATCCTATGTTATGTGCTCTCTTTTCTTCCCTTCATTGGTTTGTGAACATCTGAGTTTCACACACTGGCAACTAAACTTTGTGCACGAAATAATACACAGCCCCTCACTTTGAATTGGAACAACACATCAGACCATTCCTGAAATGAAAGGAACCCTGTCCCAGCAACAATGGCACATGTCTGGTATTGTCTAGGGTAATAATGATGTTATGGACACATAGAACTATGTCACCACAGGAACAACAGCTACAGGTATGAATTCTCATGCGCAGGTACTTCTACCAGAACACTGCAACTGGACTGGCATTATGTCTCATAAACAGATGAGCAATGAGAAACAAGCAGTGGCAGAGCCAAGTAACCACTGCTATTTGGCCAAATTTTATGTAAAATTCCAAAAGTATTTTAGAATAGCTTTTCTGCAGTTGAAAGAGCAAGACATTCGGATCTGTGACTAGAAAATTTCAGGTTATGTTTCTCCATTTATCTAAAACCTGCTTCAATCTGGAATGGGAATGCACAGACACTCAAGCCAAGTAGTGTGATAGTGCAGAAGTTCATACACCAGTATGAGAAGTTAGTTTTAGCATAAATTTCTGTGACATTAACCATAACCACCAAAAGACAAATCTTATTTTAATGTTTTTGTCAGGAGGTGGGCATCCTTTCTAAGGTATCTTCTTGAAAGATTTGTCCGTACTTGCCCTTGTGCTCCTACAGGTGAGAGATATATGGATTTGCAGTACTTTTCAATGAGATTTGTCAGCTACTCTAATGAGACAGCAGATTATGAAGAACCACAGAGCCTGATGATATGCCAGATAACTTTAGGAACTACTTTTGATCCAGACAATTCATAATTTCTGTATCTTTTTGATACATTTGGTCTAGAACAAAATTTTACTGGATTTGAACCACTGAAATTCCTTTTTACTTCTACAGCCCAATCAGTCAGAAAGAGTAAATGTTTTTTGGACTGCACTTGTTTAGAAATCATAGGAGGTTCAAAAGTTCTTCAGATTTTGTAATTTTGATGTGTGCAGTGATGTGAAACCAGTGTCACTTCCATTTTAAATGCTAAACATGTAGATTACAGGTACTTACAGGTTCAGATTTTGCCACTTGTGGTTTGCTGGCATATTTTATTCATGGTTAGAAGCCACTTAGGATGAATAAGAAAAAGAATAAATAACTTCTAGGCTATTTACACTTGACATGTTATTTTTGTTATACATAATTAGCTATGGAAAAAGGATCAAAGAACAAAATACACGTAACCATCAAGTTACTTGCAGCTGTGGCTTTTCAGCCACTTGGCATTAACTATTTGATGAACCCTGTAGGGATAAGAAGAAGAACTCTTGGCTTCCTACCAGAAATAAGATTTCCTGCACTCTGCATATCTTCTCACACAGAACATACTCTCACCAAAAGCAGCATAGCTTCAGATAAGGAAAATCCAGTCACTTTGAAAAGCCACCAGGGAGACAAATGCCCATGGTGGCATGCCATGCCCAGCATTGTTAATTCACAGACTAGAAGAAAAAATGTAGTTTTGAGATCCTTTGAATAAATTACTTGATGTAACTTGACAAGAGATGTTACTGCAGTGGGAGCGACATTCCTAACTCTCTATTTCTTTCCTCTTACCCCTTCTGCATAGCTGTATCTTCTGCTGTCTAACAAAAGTAGCCCTTTATCTTGCAGGACATTGTACTTGAAGCCACTTAACAGGAAAGAAAGAATGACACTATTCTGCAGGTGCGCTACATAAATTAACAACCACCAGCATCTAACTAAGACAAGGATACTAAATTAAAAAATCAACATTTTTTCTTACCTTTATGATCCTGAAAGAAACTAGACTAATGTGATCCTAGACCTAAGAAGGAAAATCAGAATAAGCTTTGAAAATTTAAAAAAAAAAAAAAATGTGTATTCTGCATTTCTTCAGTTTTACCGTCAAAGTCTGGGAGTTAATAGCTGTAGATGTAAGGTGATGGATACATGCAAATCTGAGGGACATCTTGAAATAAGGAGGCACATATAATGGAAATTGGTGTACCATCCGTTTTTGATATACCAGCACCCACTCATTACAGCCATTCTCATTACAGCCATTACATACACAGCCATTCTTCTCTCTTCCTTCCTTCACACTATTTAATTTCTCCTTTAAATAGTAAGTCTTGATTCTTCTTAGCACTTCATAACAATGTGTGTCATAACAATGGCTCTCTTTTTCTTTCTGTTCTTTCTCCTTTTTCTTCACACACTGACGAAGGTTTCTTTTGCCCATGATCCCTATTGGGTGTTTTTCCCTACATCATATTTTCTAATTCCACCCATTTTCCTTTCTACAAAGTTCAATCCTTCCACAAAAGATTTAATTACCTAGCCCAAGTATGTGAAAGGATGTTCCCACAAGTCAAGGTAGTAAAATGCAAGAACTGGCCCCATTATGTTTATTTTATACACAGAGGGGAGAAAGAGAAGCTGTATGATGAGAAAAAATACAAAAAGGAAAAAAATTAAAACTAACACTTGCAGTGATTTCAGCCCCAATGGAAAACACACATTTATTGGGAAGAATTCTCAGCAGTAATGCTGGAAATCTAACATTTTCTAGTTAAATTACAACATCGGATCCTAGATATTGGTAAGAGGCTTGTTTCTCAGAACTTTGATACTGAATCAATACTGTGCTAACTTGTGATGCATTAAAACAGTGCAGGAGGTGTCTAAATGTTATTAATAGTTTCATAGCCTTTCCATCTATTCTGCCAGACATACTTAGTTATTGTCAAAATTACTGTTTTATTGAAATAAAAACAAGCACGTTATGGACTTACATGAAGTTGCACTTTGAAAGACAGCCTAACGAATTCCAGGGAGTCTGACTGCACACTCGGTGTTTTTTCCTTCTCTCTGCACCACAATCACAGGAATCTGAAGGCTTCACTTTACCTGTGGCCTGCTTTTGAACAACAGGAATGATGGTGATCCAAAAACCATCACCACATTTTGGGCCTGGTGTAGGTTCAGTGGCCAAGTACTTATTAAAAACCAAGCACGTGGCCAACTCCCCATGGGCAAATACTTCCATATGGGATTAATCTTCTCCCACTTCACAGATCCACAGTGGAAATCCCTACATCCCATCTGTTGGTACAGACTCCCTTCCTACTCAATGCAGGAAAGTAAGCACTTGCAGAGTGCTTACAATTCACCTGCTGTGCCTTAAAAGAGGAAAAACAGTACTAAGAATCACCTGATTTTTATCACAGACCTGCAAAGGCAAGCAGCTGGAGATATGGGCACTATTGATTCCTGCATTTGGACAAATAACTCCCAGCCATAGCGTATAAACTGAGTAATATGGATGGTCTCTTCAGCCTTGTGTCCTGGAGCTATTCCATTCCCCTTCATCCTCTGAGTAGCCCTATGCAATGACTTCCATATTTTCGGGTTTTTTTCATCAGTGTCTTAACTGCTACTTCACTGGACTGAATTTCCATGTTGCTCTCGCATTTAGGCAGCTCACATAGCCAATTCACTTCCACTCCCATGTCTTCTAATTTATGATTTCAAGTTTCATAGAAGGACACTATTGTTATAAGTCTCTTGATGGTTAGGTAATTCAGAAAATCCCATCTCACATTTCTCCCTTTAAAAACTTGACCTATGTTTCCCTGTCTGTACACAGTCACGGACTCGGTTAGGAGCCTCCAACACTATAAATTAGAGTTTACTGGGATGACTGAGAACTTTTCAGTTTATTTTTATGAAATGGATTATTCTCAGCTGGGACCTAGATGTTGACCTCATTGATTTTTTTTCCCCCACATAGGCCACTAATGCAGCACAGGAATGTATCATATTTGACTGGACACAATCAAAGCTGCTGAACTTGCCTATAACCACTTTTGTGTGTAGTTCTATTAGGCTGAGACTCCCTGATGCATGTGACAAAGTTTCTTTCCATGTTGGTGGAACAAAAGGAGGAAAATTTCAGAATATTTGACCAATCATAGGATTAGAGGAAGGAATTTTATAATGTAAATACTGATCCAAGCAGAAATCATTGATTTTTAAGGAAGAAGGAGATATACAAGCTTCATATGGTTAAAAGAAAGCAGAACCAATTATTCATTTTTCTCGTCTCCAAAGAATTACTAGTTAACTACCATTTCCTTCTTTAGGATTATTGCTGATGAAATTGCATCTTTAAAATCTAACCTATTAGTGTTTGCAAAATGACACTCTGTTAAGAAATAAATTAATCATTCATCTGTGATGGTCACAAAAAGCAGCAAGGTTTTTTTTCCTCCTGCTTTCTTCCTTTCCTAATCCTTGGATTTTACCTATAGCCTGCATGCAAGTAATGCACATTAGTCAATTAATAAGCTGTTAAATGACAACAGTTCCAGGCAATTTAATTACTGTTGATAAAATAAGAAATGAGTTATTGCATGTCAGTAACTAATTTCAGCTCTTTTCCTTGGAACAAATCAACTTTGAATGTGATGGCTTATTTAGGAAAAAAACCCATTTATTCCTGGTGAATGCAAACTACTGAGTCATTTTTTGGAAAAAAAATGTAAATGCCTTGTCAAAATCTGCTGCCCTTTGCTCCTAGTTCCAGGCAGTGTTTATTTTAAAAACTACTGTTTCTGCAGCTAAATATACTAAAAAATATAGTGTGAGCATAAATAAAGAAAAAGAACCACTGCAACCTAGAATGCTCTTCCCTACATTTCAGTCATTCTGTATGTTTATATTATAAGAATGTTAAGATAAATTAACTTTAACTATCCACTGAAATACTTAATTCTGTAGTAAAACAGACTTATTTGTTGTAGCTGAGGGTTTGCACAAGAGATAGCAGTGGCAATTGTGCAATAGGTTTTTTTCTGAATTATAAAGAAATCATTTAATATGGGTAATACTCTCTAGCAGAACAATTTATACTCCTACAATTTTGTAGCTCCCTACAGTAAAAGAACATACCCAATACATGTTAGTAGGTGCTGGTCTCAAAGGACAACAGCATGGTTTACAATGTCTTCTGGAGGAGGAAGAGGAAGCACCTGCTTAGGAAAATCTCATGTTAATATTGGTACTTTATACCAGAAGGAATTCAGCATTACCCCAGTGGCTCCAACTCCCTCATTCAGGTTCTGTGACATTTCTGGAGTGAGTTGACTCCACAACGATTCTATTACTAGAGACAGCTTTCTCAGAAATTTTATTTCACTGTTCTGTGACATTTTTTACAGAGAAGAAAGTTACTTTTAATGCAAAGAGCTCTGAGAAAATTTAATTTTCCTATCCTCGCATACGTGTGGACTGCTGAGCAAATTACTAACAGGCTCTTGAATGAGTGCCTAGAAGGAAAGCAAGGAAAATAACTGGAAATATTTTGGGGGTTTTTGTTCAGCCATAGCCTCTTTAACACCTTATCAATGCTGGGACCTGATATTTGACTGAAGGCTCCTCACCAAAAAAAAAAAGACAGTACAGATGGGATTGTCAATGCAAAGATTGCCACAAATAAGCCAAACAAATAAAAAAAAATGGCACCACCAGGCACCTTTTCTTTTGAAAAATCTTCTAAAAAATACACTTTGTTAAAAAGAAAAATTTTCCAAGAAATACACTTTGTTAAAAACTTTGTTCAGTTTCTTGAACACTTAATAAGAGTTAAATAATCATCAATCTGCACCAGTTCTTATAGAATCAAGTCAAGTGAGTAGAAAGAAACCAATTTTATAATTATGTTCAAGAACTGAGCTGGTCCAAAGCTCTCAAACAAAATAGTTTTCACTCGAGAATCATCTGTGCAAGAGAGCTGCTTAAACTCAATTATAAATTCAAAGCTCTAAAAAAACTAAAGCAAAGGAAATAGCCCTTACCTCCATATATTCCTGGAAATTTTCATATTTACAATTTTTTTTTTCAGATAACATAGCCCTCAATGTGTCCAGAATTCTTACTGCATTCGCACTTACAGGCTAAAATCCAGTGTATATCAGTCAAAACACCCCTTTTGTCTGGCCTCTACAGCCTTAAAATATTAGAAAAAGAGTTAGCTTTCATCCTCCCCATCAAGTACCAGTTCCTTGCTGCATAATAATATGTATGAATCCTTTAATAGTGAAATTGAATTTGACTCCCAAATGGAGCAACACAGATCTGAGAACTAACACAGACCATGGTATGACTGGCTGGCTGCATGAGAGCATCAGACAGACTTCCCAAGTGGTCAACCATGAGATCCTCACGTCTTCTCTGTGTTCTCTACTGGAAAGACATTTCTTACAACTGAAAGCTCTGCAAATATACCCTCTGTGCCTCTGGCCTCTGCACTGACAGAAGGGGGGAAGCAGAGGAGCATGCACTGATCTCTTCTCTGTGGTGCCCAGTGACAGGACCCAAGGGAACAGCCTATGTTGTGTCAGGGGAGGTTTAGGTTGGATATCAGGAAACGGTTCTTCACCCAAAGGGTGGCTGGGCACTGGAACAGGCTCCCCAGAGAAAGTGGCCACAGAACCAGCCTGGCAGAATTCAGGAAGTGTTTAGACAGCTCTCTACGGGACATGGTGTGACTCTTGGGGTATTCTGTGCAGGGCCAGGAGTTGGACTCGATGATCCCTGTGGGTCCCTTCCAACTCTGCATATTCTGTGATTCTGTGAAGCCCCAGCATCTCTGGAAATTTCAGAGACCCCAGCTATACCAGGATGGAAGAGAATCTCTACACTTTACTCAGACAAAAACACTAGAGATTATTATATGAAAGTCAGACCTTTAATCCCGTTTCACTGCCCATTTATGAGACTCTAGGCTTATCTTTTTTCTATTACAAGTCTCTCTTCATATTTTATTGCTGTAGCAACCACTTATTGTAGACTACCTCTGAAGCACTCCCTTGTCCTGCAACTCTGACAGAACTGCTCCATTGCATAGCAAATCACGTCTTACTCAAACTCAAAAAACTTTGTTCCTGCTTTTGTACTTATTTTTCTGTACACCTTATTGCTATACTATCCTGCACAATTTCACTGCCACTCTTTTAAATTAAAATCAATACACAGAAAATTATGCCACTCTAATAAATGAAAATTAAGTGCACAGAAATAATTAAACACATGTTTACCAGTAATTACTGTTCATATATGACAGATATCAATAGTAGTTTTGCTGCAGATAAAGACTAAGCAATGTTACTAAAAATAGATATTAAAATTATGAGGCTAATCTAAAGACTCAACAGAACAGAGATTTCCTAGAATAAACCTGACAGTCATCTGCAGTATAAGAGTGCAAACAGCTTAATAATTAGGAGCATTTCTGTGTAAAGAATTACTTCAGTAGTAAAACAGCCCACACTTCCTCTCTGCAGTTCCTTGATTGTTCATTCCTTGATGTAACAATCCACTTGCTGCTCTCTGGATGGACAAGATGGACTCCCCTGTGCGAGAGTTTTTGTATTTCTGTTCATGACTCTGTGGACATGAATAGTCCTAGTTTAGATGCACAGTGAAGGAAATAAATTTGATATCTCAGGATTCACCAGTCATAACAAGAGGTGCATAATAAACAAGTCAGCTCCAAAAATATCCGCTTTGTTATGGAAGTGCAGTGACTGTCTGATGCATGCAGTTCATCACTCTGTGCTTTCTAAGACAGGGAAAAAGGTTGTTCTGCACAGAGTTTCTGCGCATTAGCTATAACCAGCCTGCTGCAGTTATGTCCAAAATACTCAGCAGTAGCACAAAGAGAATCATCCTGCTGTCAGAGCAGAGTACTTGAAAATACTCCAAACCTATGAAGTCCTGAGGCACAGATTAATCCCAGGGTCAGACAACAGGAAGTGGTGGTCTATTGCTTGAAGCCCATAGAATTCATCAACAAGACAAATGCATTTGTAGGTAACAGGACCTTCCACCATCATAATACAGAGTGTCACCATGGTCACTGCCTAGTCAAAACTGCTGGGTTTGTTTTTTTCCAGTCATAGTCACTGATGGCTATCAATAGAAAAAAGCAAAAGAACATTTTCATGTTTGTGGCAAGGAATAATGGAATTTGCAAACTTTCTGCAATATGGTAAGATCTTAAAAAAAATTGCATGTTTGTTTGTAAGCAGAAGAAATCAATCTCTCCTTCATCCTGTCTACATTTAAGTCATGTCTAATGCAATTGCTTGGGACATCAACATTCCTCATTAATACCCAACTACTCCAAGATTTGGAGCTCCATTTATGAGCAAATGCTTTGCTAGAGACAATCTTACTGCATTTTTTAACCACTACAGCTGCAGATAGACACCAAGAAGGAAATTACCTTCCTGATCAGTTTTTCATTTTAACTCTTTCATAAAGAAGGAAGAGCTTCTCTAAGTATGCTTTACTAATGAGTTGGATGATACTCTTCAAATCAGAAAGTAGAGTTCACACAACCTGTAGTATAGTTACATCTCTATTACTTAAGAATACACTTTCAGTTGCATAGCAGTTGTCTTGTGTTGGCAAGTCTCCATATATTTACAGGGCAAACACAATTTACTGCAGAAGCAATAATAAAGAGGCAGAGCAGAGGTAATATAGGAAACTATAGTCAGACCTACAGTTTCTGCCACAATGTACTGTCTACTTATTAAAAACTACTTAGTAAAAGATAAAAACATCCAAAGGGATCCATAAGGCTGAGTACCATCTAGAGAAAATAACCCAGAAATGTTGAACCACTACAGAAGAATATGTCAGAAAGCCTCTTGTCACAGGCACTGTCCACTACTTTTCCTCTCCTCTAACAAAATGCCTCATAATAGAAAGGACAAGAACAAATACTGCCTCAGGACACAGATTACTGGCTATGTGCTAGTTCAGGTAATGGGGCACAGCATTTCACAGGGACATCAGCAAGTGCAATTGCCATCCTAGAAGGGACTTTACACCCAAAAGGCAGGACATGAAATTTTAGGAAGTACCTGATTATCACTGTTCTTTGGAACCCCTGATGAGCAATGCCTAAACATATATAGAAGCCTCTCTTTAGGTGTCTGTCCCTTCATCCTTTTTCTAGTTATCAATAGTCATAAAAAATTATTATATCAGAATTATTTCAATATCAGACTATTAAAAAAAAGTCTATCAGGCATTTTATAATGCAAATATGTCTTTTTAGGACTTACAGAGGGAATGAATCCAGGAGTTATTGTCCATTCATCCTTTGACCTCATCTTCCAGAGCCTCTGGCACATCTACCCTTTTCCTTATGCATTAGCTATTAAAGGAGCAGACTTCTGAACTGCTTTCCAACGAATCTCACATTCAATCCCCCCCTTGTAATAGAGATTTACAGTTTAGTTACCTATTGTGAATAATTAGTCTCCTAAAAATTGCTTTGGTAACATTTAACGTGACACGGGTTCTCTGCTATGCTCTCCTTCCGTATTTCAACATTTTATATTGTAGCTCCTTTTTTACAAACCCTATTAACCAAACCTTCTAGGCCTTACTGAAAATGTCAAAAGAAAACAGATAAGAATTGTCATTCTGCAGTGCCAGCAGAGGCCTCCTTACTTGAATCTGGCAATGCTTTACTAAGCTGTAACTCACAGGGCAAGAGAAGAAACAGCATCAATTGCTAGGGCAATGTAAAAGTGAACATAGCAGGATGTTTTACAGTTTGCTGTGTTCTGTAGTTAGCTGCTATCTTCTTTTCTTCTGAAAACCTACTGAAATTGCAATCTTCAAACAAGGCAATGATGAATTGAGTAAGATTAGAAAAGTGTCTATGTTGCAATGCAAGTGCAACCTAGTGCAGGACTCAGCATTTCAGAACACATTTGATCTCAGAATCAGTTGCTAAACCAACAGGTTTAAGAAGCACATCCAAATTTCACTGTCCTTATATTCAGAAGTAGTTTAAATTTTGTTGATTACCAAGATAAAGCAGGGAATGTGAATACATTTTGTATATAGAGTCTCATTTCAGTATTTTAAGGACTCAGTATCTAAAGACTACAAGATTTTTTCCTATAACTTGAAAATTTGTGATCCTTTGAGGAAAGAAAAATGTATTTTCTTCTTGTGGACAAAGAATCAAAATTTATCATTTTTGCCATTTTCAGTAGCTGCTTCACATCCTTTTGCTCACAAGACCAGATTTTGGAAATAGAATTCCTGGACACATTGCTTGTGAGGATGTCTGGCACTGAGACCCTGAACAGTGATGGCCTCTTGCTTTGACTTCCAGAGTTTAGGCATTTTAAAAAGGCAGGCAGCTACTACTTAACCAATCACAACCATACTCAAAACATCTCACAGGAAGAGTCTGTTGTGGATAATCACACTCCATGGCAGGTAGCTAGACAGCCAGATAGACCCCTTATCCCATATTAAAAACCGCAGATGTTGGTTTGAGTCTCTCACTCAGTTCCTTTCATTTCACTTCTTTGATATGCTTTGGTAAATTCTAGGTATCCAGCTGCATTCTCAGGCTCCCAAAACAAGTTTTAGGAGCAAAATGAAAATTATGCAGACTGCCACCATCACCTGATTTATCCACATAGGAAAGCCAAGGTGGAGCAATCAGAGTGTGTGTCTTGGGAAGCAGACCTACAAGAATCACCAAGGTGTCTCATCCTACAAATTGCTCCTTGCTCATTGCTGGGTACATTCAGTCCATCTAATAAAGTCAGGGGTGCCACATATAAATAAATCACATATATGAATGATACTATGAATGAAACATTTATTTTTAAAGGTGGTTCAAAAAGAAGAAGACAAAGTGATTGCCATAAAAGTTGCTGCTCACATCACTACAGTTATATCACCTTGGGGCCTGTGGGTCTAGGAGAGGTGATCAAACCTAAAAGTCCTTATCTTTTGTAAAAGGTAATGTCAGCAGCTGCACTCACCTATATGGACTGCCACCTAACACTTGTGTCATGGTAAATTATTATAGGCAGACAAATCTGCTGCTTTGTTTTAATCAGTTACTTAATCAGCTTCCTTGGAATGAACTGATTTGGCTCAACAGACTGAGTGACAAAACTTGTCAAAGCAGAGTGTATAATAAAAATGTACTGATAAATCGTGGAGAAGCGATAGCATCATTCTTTTTATTTACCCTTTTGTTTCTATCAGAGCAAGTTAACCTCAGCTCCTTTCATTCATCTTTTGCTGTTATTGCTGGAAAATTTAGTATTTAGTTCAAAATGTTTCGCATGATGAATTATTAAAAATCTTTAACTGTTGGACAACCTTATAGAGGTATAAGATTTTTTAGGAAAAAAATTATCCCTTGTTTTGCTGTGAGGGGAGACAGCTGATGAAAAATGGTCCAGAATTATTGTGAAACAATTGTCTGTAGTGTAATCAAGTCTGCTTCTGCCCTCCAACTACTCCAAGATATAATGATACATGTATCATTAAGCAGCTGCTATGGATGCCTGAGGAAACTGGTAGAAATTTGTACCTATTGTTTTTCTTTCTCTATTTCAATCTTCTCTGTTACACTCCTTCCATCCACTTCCCACTGCACTTCTTAAATGCTACAGGCTTGGGGAAGAGCAGTTGGCAAGTGTCCAGCAGAAAAAGACCTGGGGGTGCAGGTCAGCAGTGGATGAGCATGAGCCAGCGTGTGCCCAGGTCAATGGCCAGTGACATCCTGGCCTGTATCAGCAATCGTGTGGCCATCAGGACCAGGGCAGTGATTGTGCCCCTGTACTTGGTACTGGTGAGGCCACATCTTGAATCCTCTGTTCAGTCCTGGGCCCCTTTCTGCAAGAAGTGCATTGGGGTGCTGGAGCAGTTCCAGAGAAGGGAACAAAGCTGGTGAAGGGTCTGGAGCACAACTCCTGTGAGAAGCAGCTGAGGGAGCTGGAGGTGTTTAGCCTGGAGAAAAGGAGGCTCAGGAGGGACCTTATCATTCTCTAAAACTGCCTGAGAGTGTTGCCAGGCTGGTCTCTTCTCCCAAGTTACAAGTGATAGAACAAGAGGAAATGGCCTCAAGGTGAACTGGGGGCAGAGGCATTTTAGGATTTTAGGAAATATTTCTTTACTGAAAGGTTGTCAGGTATTGGAATATGGAATTGGCTGCTCACGGAAGTGATGCAATTATCATTCCTGGAAGTGTTAAAAAAATGAGTAGATGTGACACTCAGGAACACAGTTTAGTGGTGGATTTGGCAGTGCTGGGCTACTGGCTGGACTCGAATTTCTTTTCCAAACTGAAGGACTGTCACCCTGTTCTTTTAAAATTTTTAACGTTCTTTTAACAGTTTTCTATGCCTTCTGATGTTTACATATTTCTACTGGAGTTTCTCACACACGGTTCATGTATATAGTGATTGTTTTGCATTCTTCTTTGTGGGAGGAGAGAATTAATAGACTGTTAGTTTGACCAGTGTCGTTAGAGAAGTAGCAATTTCATCCTCCAATCCACTGTCACTTTTAGAATTCTATATATTGAGAAGTCAGAAATAAAACTTCCTTCCTTTTGTTCTTTCGATCTTAGGGTGAGTGCGTGAGTTGTTTCGAGTCGTAGTGCGACAAAGGATTCTATGATTCTATATACTCTTAGCTGGATTCTGCCACTGGCTACCCTGGTGTAACCCTTCACCCAAAAGCATGTCTGCTGTCACTGGGAAAGGACATTCCTGGACTAAATGTCTCCTTAATTATGGAATCATTCAAATAAGCGCTTTTAGGGTCATGATTTTTAACACAGCAAGTCGAGGGCTGTGTGTGACTAATGTTCAGATAGAAGAGCTTAGAAATTGAACAATTGGTTTTTTAGGCTGATAAACATTGTATAATATTAAAGACTGCAATGAGGTGAGTGGGATTCTCCTACTGTGTTCCCAGCCCCCACATACATGGTCTTCAGTTGACAAGCTTTCCTATGCAAAGGTACAAGGCATACAAGGCGTGCTTTTTTTTCAGTAGGCTCCTAAGAGGAGCCAAAACCACTCCTGATGGTTGGCACCTTCCACAGTGGTCTATTCAGGACAGTATTTTGAGGATTTAAACTAAACTGCTGTTAAATGTTGTTATTATTTAATGTTGATTTTCATTCTCTTCAACCAAGAGGCCACAAGACATAGGAAGGAGCAAAATACTGGGAGTACTTACTGAAAGAAGGAACATGGATATGAAGCATTTTCCTGAGCCCTTCAACAAAATAATTCAAATCTGGTTTCTAACTTTGTTTTATTTTTTTTAATGGATAAGCTGTTACCAGGGTACCTGCCAAGAGAAATTTATTTCTGGCATATGTTGCAGAACACTAGCCTCCATTTTAGTCATCAACCAAAACACTAATGTGATCATGCCAGCACAAAGATATTTAAGAAGGTGGACACTGATGAGTGGGTGTCATGGAAAACACTACAGAGAGACTACTTTATTGGTAGAGGTGGTGTATTTGTACATGCCAAAACTCCACAACAGCTTGATTTTCCTAAGAGGGAAGGAAAAAAGCTCAGCAGGTCTCAGCTAAATTTCTGTGTGCTGGCAAAGAGTGGGTAAGAGGGTAAAGCTGCATGACATTCCAGTTGAAACCTTAAAAAATGCTAGATCAAATCCAAACCAGCCTCCAGGAGTCAGTGAAGCTCTGGAATACTATCAACCAAGGAGATTTCTCCTAGATTTTGACTCTGTTTAAGGGCAGATAGGACAGTATGCCTCCTCTCCCATCCCCTGTGGCCAGACATCTGATCAAAGGCCTCAGTGACTGCAAGGTTTTACAAGCAATCAGCTTTACTCTAAATCTGCTACCATTGATTCAGTGACAGAAAGATTTCAAAAACTTCCAGCCCAGAGGATCTTCTTTTATTTTCATAAAACAAAGAAAAATCTAGATCTTTCAACATCTAAAAAGACTAAGATTTATTAAATAGGAGTTAGCACAAGCAGTCAGAAAATATAGGGATGTCTGTGGCACCAAAAACCACTTTGCACAGACATAATTTCAGAGAAATTCTGGTGGTTACTGATTAAAGGGCTAGCATCTCCAACAGCCTACCTGGCCCACTAGTGCTTATGGTCTTGGGAGTAGCAGCAGCAAAAAAAAATATTTGCAATATTTGTTCAGCTAATTTTGCTTACCATGGCAGTGAAGATGGGACTGCATTATTACACCAGACTCAGAATGAGTCAGCTGGAGCCCAGGTTCCTGTTACCTCCTGGTTTTGCCTTCAGAGTACATGGGAAAAGGCCCGGAGAGACAAGAATAGCAGTGTCAAAACCAGCCAGTGAGATTCATCACAGAATGTCAGAGGTCCTTCTATCCTGTCATAGGCAATTCTGAGTGTTACTGAAGAAAGAAGAAAAGCTGTAATTTTTTATGTGTTCAAGGTACCAAAAACCCTTGTCCTAATCCCACAACAGAAGCCAGATCTTTTGGGATAGGAATACTTGATTTCAGCTTTGAAAATATGTTTTTGCCAACAGGATGCTGGCACAAAATATTTTCCAAAACATAATTAATTAAAAAAAAAACAGTAGTAATCTATAAAACATCAATAATGTGCAGATCTTATGGTGCGCTTTTTTTTTTTCATGAATTAGTAAAAGAAAAGGAAAAAAAATGTCTATTTCTAAAATTATTATTGATTTTTTTTTTGTCCATATCACTTCAACTTTGACCCATGAGATTTGTCTCTTCTGTAAGATCAATACAAAGCATTGGACCTTACAGGATATAATTTTTCACATCCTCTAGATGACGCACTATAGATTCGTATTTTGGTCAGAATTTTCCCTCTGCAGCCAGGCATTGATGATTTTGAAAGCACGTATATTAATTTTAAAAAACATAATTAAGATAGCAGATGAATGATAATTGCATTACTTATTGACTGGGAAAGAAGAGAAGACATTAACAATCTCTGTTCTGTGTAAATTTGACAATTTACATACTACTGCAAGACTTCTGGGTTAGAAAGAAGCTTCCCTAACCCAGAAAGTACATCTCTTCAACAAGGTCATCTACAAAGCAGCTGAGGGAACAACACAGGACATCGTTCAAACATCAAAGCTTCACACAACACACTGCATGTTCACAGTCTATACCTCGTCCAGTCCCTGAACTTTGAAACACTTCTTGATGCCAGATCTCCATCACATTCTCAGCACAGAGATGCTTACTGTCTCACAGTAAGAGTCACCAGTTCATAACTACAAGTCAAAGTGGGAAAAACCAACAGATCACAGGTCCTTTCCTATTGCCTGGGATGACTTTCCAGCATGGAGAAGCCTCTAGGCAGCATAATTCTTTTATTTGTGAATTTTGTGCTTATTTTAAGAATTTGTTAACAAACAATACAATGATGACACGATGCTTTTAAACCTTTTACCCCTCAAAGAGTAACCAGTCAAAAAGTTCTCCTCACAGACGAATTATTTCCTTCTAAGAATGATTGCACAAGGATTTTAGTCTGAATTATATAAGGAATTGTGTGGTTTCTTACTTACCAAATAATCAATAAAAGTTCTGGGAAGCATAACTTGGGACTACATATTAATCTTGCATTCAGCCTTCCTTTCTAGTTTTCAACAGGACCTATTCATCTTTCTGAATCTATAGGAATGACTTGTTTCATCTGTATGCTCCATGCACCACTAAATATAAAATCAACTTCTGTTTAACAAAGTGGATAGCAGCATGAGGCCCTTCCTGAAAGCCTGGGCCCTGGCAAGAGCATTGCAAATGATGAGAAGTTGTTAGCCTGGGAAAGCAGTTGCTTTATGGCACAAGCCACACTGTGAGCAGATCAGTTTTGAAAAGAAACACTGTTGGTTTCTCCTCTAAGAAACTCCATGGATACCCTGCGGCCCTTCTGTGATGTGATGTATTTGCAGGAAAGCACAGTAGCACAGGAGCCTAAGAACAGCCAGACTGGATCAGGCCACAGGTCTGTTTAGCCCAGTGTCCTGTGTCTGGCAATGCTAAAAGGGGATGAAAGAACCAAAATGCTTCCCCAGATTTTAACTGGGAGATGTTTAATTCAACAAATGTGTCTGCCATAACCACCAGGCTTTTTTACCCATAAAGTTACCCAGTTATTGAACCGGTGTTAACATCTGATTTAGATCACTCTCTAGCACATAGTTTCAGTGCATTGCTGTGTCCCTTGGGCATATTTTGGTTTTTGTTTTTTTTTTTTGGAAATGGCTACTCTGGCTTCATCTGATGCCTCCTAACTCTTCCACAAGTTAGGCAGATCTGTATTCACCCTCATCTTTCCCCTCTCCATGCTGGGCTGAAACACCCTGACTTACTTTAGGGTTCCTTGGGCAGAAGTGGCTCCACTCCCTTGTCAGCATCTCCTTACTCTTTTTAAATGTCAGGAGAGAAATAATACATCGTACCAACACACCAGGTCTGTGGAAGCCTGTGGAGATAAAGAGCCAATGCAGCACTGAGCTAAAGGAGGAGTTTCAGTGTCTCAGTCGGGGTTTTGGAGGGGCCAAGGCCTGAGCAAGAAGCAGGAACCGCAGTTACAGCCCCAAACACTTCTCACCCCTTGTTTGAAAGACTTAAGAGCATTGCAATACCTGCTTGTACTGTGACTCTTCCTGGTGAAACATTTAGATGTTACCCCCCTGAGCCACTCTCCTTCTCACTGGGTATTTAAGCAGTGACTATTCCAGGGCAACTCTGAATTTCTTGGGGGTCTCAGAGTGCTACTGTACCACAGACATGACCAGGGCTTTCATCAGTAAAAGCAGCCACGGGAGAAATATTGAAGGCCTCAGAGATTTCTAGTTGGAAATTTCATTTCTGGGGACTCAGCAGTTTTGTTGATTAGTCAGGCACACAGTTCAAACAGCACTGCAGAAAATATTGGTGGCAAAGGTGCTGCAGGTATCACTGGACTAGGTGAAGTTCAAGAGAGGTGAAGCTCAAAAGGTCCAGCTTGATTTTCCATTTGTGCCCAAAAACTGCTGCAAGGAGAGAAAAATATGATGTGGTACCAGCCCTCCAAAGTTGAAAGAAAATCTGCATTTTCTGCAGTGCAACATTTTTGAGAGTACAGAATAAAAATCTATCAGCTTTTGTCAATCTGTGGTCACTTCAAGAGAAGTAGGGAAGACATCTGAGTTATTTTTTAATAGAAATTTACCTATGAGGTCTTGCTAAGGTCTGATGTTTTCGAACAAAAATTAAATTAGTATTAATACTGGGACTAGAATTGAAGATTGGAGAAAAGAAACAGAAATATATTTATATGCAATGAGCCACAAAAAAAAAAAACCCTATGCACATGGAAAAAGAAAACGTGAGAAAATAAAATCCTCTTTTTAATAAAGTTCTAAGATAAAGTATCTAAATTTAGGGGGAATCAGAGAACAGGAAATTTAATTCCTTACTTTTTCCTTCTGACTTCAAAGGAAAGACCTGATTTCTTATGCACAACATTAAAAGAACATTTTATCAAAGAATAGCTATATGTACCCCATAGAACAGAGAAATTTAAATGTCTTTTTTTTCCCCATATATTTTAGCAATACAAAATATTCTATACAAGTTCTTCTAAACACTAAACAGAGCTACTATTGACCATCCAAAATTTTCTGTTTTCTACTGTTTTCTAATACAGCAAAGAGGAAAGAATTTGTCTCTGTGGTCTCTATAATTAGCACTCAGATTCTCAGGGTGCTTCCAGGCCTCTTTAGGAAGGTGGAAAGCCTAGTAATATTCACTTCATATATCATCAAGAATCACTGATGCATAATAATATGTAGCAATGCAGAAATCTGACTGCAGACCACAGTAATATTGACTACCAGCACTATACTGGTATAACAATTACAAAAGTAATTAGCATGTCATCTTCTTTTCTGACAGCCAACTAATCAAATAACAGAAGCAGAACATAAGAAAAATATAAAGAGAGTAATGCAAATAGTTGTAAATAGCTTTTTCTACCTCTTGGTGATATATGTACACTGATATTTTTCTTCAGAATCGCTGATGAAAAACAGAGTAGCATAAGAAAATTCAGGATCCTAAACAAGAGGCTTTATTTTCACACCTACCATGTAGTCTGAGTCAGCTACCAATAGTGAGGTCTACTCCAGGTAGTATGTGTTTGCAATTGAAAATTATGACAGTAGCTGCAAGGGCTTCTCAGAAAGATGCCACTCATATTAAGATAAGGAACCACACTTCCTGAGGTTAAAAAAAAATCCCAGTAATTTCCTACAGAAAAGATTGTGCAAGGTGCTGAGCCTTTTGAGCAAATTCTCCCAGTGCTTGCTGGTGCATGAGCCAATGCAGCTAAGACAAAGCCCCAGAGAAACCAGTGGCAAAGTTCTTTCTTGCACCAACAAAATACCACCCTCTATTTGCAGACAAAACCCCAAGTTGGTTCTATCATTTCTATGTACTGAGTGCTTGGGAAAGGACTGGCTTTGTTAAGGTTAGCAAAGAGCAGAAGGCAGGTGAGTCATTCCCACCCAATGCCACAGCTCTGCTTCTCACACCAGCCCCGGCAGACACGTCCTAGACCAAAGAAGAGGAGTTTGACAGGTTAAATAAGCAGTGATTTAATGTAGGCTACTCCTGCACTGTGAGGGGACTCTCACAGCTCCTTCCTGGAGATGGCTGCTGAGCTACCACGGAGGCTGTAGGAGCTGGCTGTGCTTCACTGTGCAACTACCACAGGACTTGGTGGGGGCACTTCCAGATGCACAGTCCCCGTGCAGTCTCAGTAACATAATTAGACCTGGGATTTATTTAGCGCTATTCAACATGTTTTCAGTAGGGCTGATTATGTGCCGTTCCCTTAGGAGCCCTGTTATAATTTGGAGCTTCCTCAGAGCTGCAGGGATTTGAAGCAGGGGGGGACTTAAATAGCATTACATTTGTACTGCCGAGGTATTCCCTTTCGGGCCAGAGGTAGCTTAGCCTCCTACCATGCCCACAAGGTTTTCTTTCTGTCAGCACATCTACAGTTGATAATTTGAAGCATTTTCCAAGGAGCTGGATGGAGTTATGTCTCCCAACAGTTGTTATTCAAACATGTTACGGATATTTGGGCATTTTGGCAGAGAGCGGTTTGATGTAATTAGGATCAGTTTCTGGTTATGGCCATGCCAGGCCAGAGGCAGAGGGCACTTCTCAGAGTGGGAAGAGGAAAAGCCAAAGGCAACGATTAAAACAGATTATTATACACTTTTGAGCTAACATGTGGAATCAATAGCAAAACATTAGCAGCTGTGCTCAGCTGTAGAAAAGCCTGCAGTCTTACTGTAACCAATAAAAATAAATTATGGACTGAAAGGAAGGAATGGAAAAAATGGTGGGGAAAGCAGAGCAACATTCAAAGAAAAAAATGTAATACCAACATTGAAAATCATTTTTAACCTGAAACAGTGGGTTTGTTTGGTTTGTCTTCCATTTGTTTGGCTTTAAATTATATTAACAAGTCAAAAGCATGTTTTAATTAGTGGGGATCCATGATAACCAGTGCAATGATGGCAACAGCCTACAAGCTCAGAAGGTATAAACAGAGAAAGTGGTAATCAAATTGGCAAATGTTTCATTTTGCACACTGTTTTCCTAATAAAGTGAAATGAGACCTTACCCTGACTTTTAGCTTGGCAGAAATATGAGGGAGGAAAACTGCAGACCTGAGAAGTTTGCTTGGTGTAAAGGCACTGTACAGTAAGGCATCTGCTGGACACCCAGAAAGAAGTTAAGGCTCTAACTTGTTGGTTACAAGCCAAAATCAAGGATACAATTTTTTTCTGTTAAAGTGCAGGACAAGGTTGATTCAGGGTAAAGGACCAAGAGCAGGATTTAGTTCCAAAATTGAAAATTGTTGGAGTACAATCTTAAATGCTAATGTATGTGATTCATGCAAACCATGAAGTCTGGTCAGGGGAGTTTATTAACCATTAAAGTTAAGAAGTTCTTGGGAAGCAACCTATTTATATATATTATAAGATTAAAAAGGTGCAAGTCTTCTCTGACACTAAATTTCTGCCTCATATTTAAACATGTCACTGTATCAAAATAAAAAAAGATTAACAGATTTAAGCTCTGAAGAAAAAAAAAAAAACAAAACAAAAAAACAGTTGTCATTTTAGTAAAAATGAAAAAGCTAATGCTGCATCCTGATTTCCACTTAAATAAATTTGTGGCTTTCAGTGATAATTTCAGCGTGACTGGTCAGAAAGGAAGCTAACAAAAGTAACAAGTGTTAATTGACCCATATTTAATTTTAATCTAATCTGACGGTCAAGAGTGACTAATTAACTTTACAGAACAAATGAAGACTTTGTTAAATATCTAATTTCTTCATCCCTTTGCATTTGATGTTAGAGCCGATGAGAAATCATCTCAGACATTGCCAAAGCTTCTCAAAACAAAACACAGAAGACCTGAATGCATATTTATAAACTTCATAAGAAGAAAGGAAAAGGAAGAAAAGCTAGAACAAATAATTTAACCAAATAAGAAAAAAGATTAGGTGATGATTAACACTGCTCTGGATTCAAAACACAGTCAAAAATTTTTATACAAATAGGGTCCATAGAGTTAAGATAAGAGAACAGTATAAGATCTTTCTTAGAAAAAGATTAATATAGTCAAAGATGATACGCTGAACATCCCAAAATTCTGAGACAAAACCAGAGAACATATCCTTAGTAAAGCCAGGTCTCACATGTTTTTTCCCAATACCACAGAAAGTTTTGAGCCTTCAAAGTTACTCCATCCTTTTTTTTTTTTTTTTAATTTAAAGCTTTTTGAATCTACAACAAATTTATACAATGAGAAATAAGAAATTACTCTCATTGTTTCATCATAGCTATTAACCCCAAAGACAGGACTCACAGATTCCAGGACTTTTCCTGACTGAATCAGTAACCAGATACAAACCTCATTGTATCCGAGACTCCACTTTCTTAGTAGACTTTCTGCTTTTAATGAGACCCTTTCAAATATAACCCCAAATTTTTAACTCACATTTTACTTTTGGAGATTGCTTTTAGAAAATTTCGGCTGCGGTCACCACAGTCCAACTCCAGGATCAAAACCACATTCTCTTTCCTTTTCCTAGTTGCTATGATTTGTTCCTTTTTTGGTATTTTGTTAGAAACCTGTCAGGAAAAGTCATGCCTTAGTGAATTAGTATATTCTGTAATATTCTAAAAATGTATATATATAAATATATATCTCCTCTTATCCAGCAGGACGTCAGTTAGCAAGTGCCCATCAGGGAATCATTGTATATCAGCAAAGAAGTCTCCTGGGTACTTTGGTAGCAGTGCAGGGGTGGGAGGCTGAAACTGCTTGTGCTCCAAAATGCAATAAAAATCATTTTACAGCTGCACATATCCAAGACAGTTCCTATTGTATAGGCCTGGGCTGCACAGCCCCACCAAAAGCATTCTGGAGGAATCTACACAAGCTCAGATGGATAAAGTAATTTTGCTAACCTTTGAAACTGTGGTTTCACAGACAGTAAATATTTGAAGTGGGAGAACAAGATGACTATGGAATCCTCCCCAATGGTAACAAAGATCTTCATTAAAACAGTTTGCCCACTTTGTTTCAAAACCAGTAACAACATAGATATAAAAACACTTGTGGTCTGCCTTTTACACCCCAGATTCCTACCTTTCCCCTTTATTTGCATATCTCAAGAATTGGTCTCAGCCTCCATGGAAGGAAGAAGCCTAGCATATGCAAAAAAGAAATTCCCCTCCAGCTCCTTTATCAGCTATGTATATATACATATTTTTGTGCCTCTAAATTGCAGTAATGTGTAGAGTAACTGACTCTTACAGGAAACTGCACAGAAAACCTTTTTTAATTCTCACAGGACACGTGTAACTAAATACCAGCATCTCCATCCTAGCATGACTTCTAAGCATTTTGTTCAAAGTCTTGAAGTAAATGAATATTTAACTCAGGGAACAAACCCATGGATCCTTCATAACCTGCCTCAGAATATAATCCACTCTACTTCATTGTCTCAGCATTCTTCCCTGGAAAATGGGCTTGATAACATGCTGTATTTTGTCAAATACATTTTACAGTGTCTGAATGCATGAGTAGTCACTCTGATTTTATTATATTATAATTAATTAATCTCTGATACCTGAAAACCTGTTCTCCACCTGTTCAGTACAAAACTAGTTTTTTTGGTTTATCAGTTTTTAATTAATCATCCATGTTTTTACCCCTCCACCTTTACCCACTTCCATGTTGTTGAACTGAAAACCCAGTTTCCTCTAACTGTAGAAGCAGATTGATGTCTTTCATGTCTTCAACTGTGTCTAAAATAATAAGTAATTTTTGTGTTGCACTGTAATATATTTGTAGCTTAGAAAGAGCAGGCATTCTCTGTATGAACATGATTATCACCTTTATGTGTTCTTCCTTCCATTCCCTATTAATTCCTTAACTCTTTCATCTTTTCCTGTCAATTCCTACACTCTTTCATCTTTCATTAATTAATACCTAATACCTCTCATTCAGTCTTGCCCATCACTAAATTATTTTCAATATTTTATCTGGAGCTTCTGATGAAAACTGCAATGTAATCAATGTAATTGATGCCCCAAAAACTACTGATATGCTTGGACACAGAAACTGGCAATGCAATGAAAACCACTTTACTTAACACGTCACCCTCAGAGGCAGTTTAGCCACTGCCATGTGAGCAGTTGGATAATCCCAACAACTAGAATAAAATCTTTTGTAAAAGTAAAAGCAACAGCCAGTCAGGAGTAACATGAATTAGCATCCTGGGCACATGTGCTGGAAAACAGGATAGGAAATTCTCCTCTATTTGTTAAGCAATTGCTTAAAAATTTCACAAAACCCTCAATTTCAAGTGGCAGTGGAAAAAAAAATGTTTGATTTTACCACAGTCCTAAAATACATAAAAATCCACTGAAAAGTTAATTGCATACTTATGATTAAGAGTATAGTTGTCTTGATAAGAATTACAAGACATACAGATAATAAAATTTTGATCACATCCCTTTTTCAGTCTATAAATTTCACAGTCTTAGATATTTGAATGGCTTCAAATTACTTCAAAAAAAACAAAAAAAAAAACCAAACAAAAAAAAAAACCAGAGAAATCCAGTGTATTTGTATATCCAAATCCATTTACTTGAGAAAATATGCAAGTTGAAAAGCATCAAAATCCATAACAGAGATGTTATCAATATCTTCTTAGTCTTGGTTGTTCTCAAAATAATGAGAGAAACGAAGGGCTGTTATCTTTGCCACATTATCTATGCAAGTAACTCCATTAAAGACCAGGCTAGCCTCTCAGAAACTTCTTTTACTCAGTCAATGACCTCGTTTCCATGGCAGGCTAACACAAGGTGCCATTGATGATGACTTGATTTCCTTTCGCATCTGAAGTGGAAAAGGAGAAGACAGACTAAATGAAATCCCATCCATCTTAATGAAATACAATTATATTCTCCTTATTAATCATTTAAAAATCAATATGTCTCTTCTTGGCAAACCCTGCCAGAATTTGTCATTCTGTGCCAGGCCTCAATACATCTTGTCCTGTAGTGATTTTTATAAGTTCAGTCACCTGTTTCCCAGGGTAAATAACAGAGTCTCTTTGTGTTGTGATGAGAGCGCAAAGAATGACACTGGCAGGGAGGCTAAAAAGACAGCCTGCACATTTTAATCAGTAAAAACAAACATTTTTTACTGTGTCCTGTGGACATTTTTAAATGAGTAGTGTTCACTAGGAAAAAAAAAAAGGGCTAGATAAAAAAACCTTTAGGTCAACTGATACGTACAGTTTCATTGAAAGTGTTATTTATCTTGTCAGCAATAGTTTCTGCCTGAAATAATCTTACTTGTTGCATGGGATGGTAATAATTGTATGGACTCGCTTGCAAATCTCTAGATTTGAAAGAACACTGTGTGTTGAATTTTTCCTCTACCAATTTCTGCTGATTTACAGAGTTGTAGAAAGAACACTTCTCACCGAATCCAAATATTTCCATATTCTCTAATTTAGATACAACGAAAACTTAAAATCTTCAGTAACTGAAACATGCATAAATTGAAATAAAATGGAAGTATTAATTGAAAAATGTTTTCAGAAAGCTGTTCTACTACTTTAATGATATTACCAACAATAATAGGCAATCTCAAAAAGGTATTTGTATCACATAGGACTCTAGGATACTTATTAAAACTCGTGCAAGGGGGAGTGAAACTCCGACCATTTTTTGCCTTTGGGAAATTCCTAAAAGTCGTGGACAAAGTTTTAAGAAAAACTATGATCACGAAATCATACCATTTGGAAAACAGTTTCTTTTTGGATGCTGCTTCAGCCAACCATTCCCACACAGAGTCACTAACATTCCCATGAGTGTGTCATTAAGGTATGTCCAGTGGGTGAAAAAGCTCACTGCGGCACCAGGATAAGTCCTTGGATTCCCTGGCTCCAGCCATGGTGTGGGGCAGCCACAATACTTATCACTTACATTTCCATTCCTGCCTGCTCCTTATGTTGATGTGGATGTGGGAAACCCTGCAAAGTGCCTCAGCTTCCCCACTGACATTTTACATTGGCCATGAAAAGTTGCAACCACCAGCATTTCATCTGGCCTGTAACTGATAAAAAACATATTAGGCCAACTTAGTTGACTTTTTTCAAAACAACAAGAAACATAGCTGAAATAACTGGCAGGGAAAAGGAACTCACAAACAAGTCTGACAAGATTACAAAAGCACCCTCTCAAGTCTGGTACTTCTTTGAGGCTTATGATACTGTGAAGTTTGCTCGGTACAGCTATGCAAAACACGCAATGTCAGAAGGGGATATACAGTAATGTGTGTTACCATTTACTGCTGGTGTTGATTTCTTCTCTTTGTTCTATTAACTTCCTCTGCTTTATGTTCCAAAATGGACTCAAACACCATTCACAACAATTCAATATTTACCTGCCCAAAGTAAATAAGAGATCCCTGAAGACCTACATTCGATATGTATTGAGTTTCTAATAAATCCTGTTTGCACATGGAAATACAAGACTTGCCAGGATGGATGATATTTCAAACCCATTTAGTCCAATATCCTGCCTTAGTAAACAGAACCAAGGTGCTTCAGAGGAAAGTAAAAGAAATCCAGAAATAATCAGTTATATAGATTTATATAATTTGGTCTATGAGGGACTTCTGGAGGGCATCTGACCCAAGCTCCACTCAAAGCAATGCCCTTTTTCAGGTCAGACTTGCTGTTTGTACATAGAACATGCAGGTAGGGCAGGGCCTGTGATGTGAGAAGGGACAAGTACTTGCATGCCACCAGGCATACCAGAACAAGAGTTATGGGCAGGCCTGTGAGCATTTATACTCCTCATGAACACAGGGAGGAATGAACTATGCAGGTGAGCATTCACATGGCATTTGCAACCACTTCTGAGACTGCTCTTAAGAGCTCCCAAACACTTTCCTGTGTTCCTTATAGTGAATAAAATAAAATCTCCAATCAAAGTAGCATTATTACTCAGAGACGAAATGTAGTGGGAAGTAGTTGGGGTCCTATCATACACACAGTCCTCTGGCACACACTGCCACAAGTGGTCATGCAAAATTAAGAAGCATCCTCTGCTACCTGATTTTTATCTCCTGTAAATATGTATGATATTTAATTAATAAATAATAATTAATTATAATTTTAACCATTTGTAATAAATATAATAGAATAAAACAATGGTAAATTAAAGGGTGTTTTCCTCCTACAGCCTGCTAAAAAGGTTTTGGTTTTGTCTCTTATTTCACATTATACAATTTGAATACCTTAGTTTTAATAGACAACATTTACTTTGTAAAAACACCTCATAAACATTTCAAACAAATGTACTAATATAGTAGATTGGTTTTCCACACCCTGTGGCCTCTGCTGTTCCCATAGGCATAGTCCAAAAAGTCTGATATAGTCCATTTGGATTAAAATAGGAAAAATAAAATAGATGTAGTAGTTCCTAATTCATGCTCTCAAAAAGAATTTTTACCTGTGGAACATGTGAGATTTGTGTGGGATTTTCTTGTTAAAATATTAGCAGAGGCATTGTCAAAATAAAGACCTATCAATAGAAAGCTCTCTTTCATAAAGTCTATTATTTTGCAGCACTTCTTTTATCAGTTGGAACTTTTTTCCAACTCCATAGGCTTTAGTGTTGAAATTGTGCATCTGTATTTCATGCAGAACCTTCAGCAGCTGGAACAACTCTAGTGATCAGCAATTAGGAAAGTGTTAATGAATCTTCTGATAACACAGTCCAGGGGCAGGGGTTGTCACAGAAGAGGCGGCCACACAAAAGGAGCCTGTCTGGTACTGGTGACCAGTATAAATGAGATAACATTTCAAATGGCAGCAGTGTGCCCCACCTTATTGACAGACATCTTAAAGTTTGGTTGCTCAGCCAACACAGAAGCGAATGCAATGGGCATCTCCAGAGTCAAGTAATCCCATCCTAAGAGAAGAACCTGGGCACCAGGCTGAGCCTGTTACTTCGATGTTGAACTTAAAACAGGAAATACGAGCTTGTCCTCCTTCAGAAAATACTGACGACGATTCTTCCAATAAACTATGGGATCATCAGGTAGAGGAGATGAAGGAGTAGAAAGAAATGGTTGCAGTAACCAGGATGACAACTGGTCAGCACTGGGTCCTTGAAAACTGTGGGTATTATCCCAGGCTGCATCAGGTTCTGTACTTCCAGAAGCAGAAAAAAAATATATCAACAGCCCCTGTTTAAGGATTTATGCAGGGGGACTGATACAGACTACGAACCCCATTGTGGTCAAACACGTTTAAGATCGATTCATTTAAAGAGTAGGTACTGAACAGAAACAATAGAAGGAAAGGAACACTTATTTTATTAGAGGAGCCCAACAGCGCACTGCATGTTTAACAGAGCAGAACAAAGGCTAAGAGGTGCCGTGATTGCTGTCTATAAATGTATCAGAGGGTAAGCAGCAGGGAGGAAGAAAGCTATTCACATTGAAGGACACCGCTGACACAAAACAAATGGGTATAAACCAGCCACAATTACGCTGGAAATTATAAGAGGGTTTCTAACCATCAGAGCCATTAAATATTTCCTAGTAGGAATAGAGGGGAGCAAAATCACAATGATTTTAACTTTGGACCATGAGGTGTTTATGAATGGGATTAGAGATGATGTGCTTATCCTCCATATTCAAGGACTAGTTTAATGATTAAGGAAGTCGCCTCCCTCCATTCACTCTAGGTATTTAGCAGCTTACTGCCTAAATACAATAGATTCATGGTCATTTACTTTTAGCCCATTGTTAAAATCAGTCATCTACACAAGTTTCATCTCTACATTTAATATTTACTGAATAATAAACAATAGTTACATATTTAGATAAGAAAAAAACCCCACACAGTGCCTTTTATTTCCTCTTTTTCACACTGTACTCTCAAATTTTCTCATACATTTCTTCATATTAAATCCTTAAGTTCCTACAGAAACACTAATATTTGTACAAATAGAAGCTACATGGAAATGTCAGTACTTCCGTCCCTGTAAAGTTTTTTGTATAATCAATTCCAAAATTATGAAGCTGTTTTCATTTTAAAAAAATGTTTAATTTATTCAGACCAGTGTGTTATCTTCTCATCTTTTTTGTCTCCTTATTTCATTTTTCAATTCACATGAAATTCTCTGCTTTGTTTCCATTACTCGTTTACCCTTGTTGTCCAAAATCAAAATTGGTGGAAAGAAAGTTAAATTATTTAGGGTCAAGAATAAAATAATCTTTCATATTCCAAGGAAAGGGAGGGATTAATGCACTTTGACATTAATAACATGTCTTTAGTAGTTTTTCTGTTTGTTTGTTTTCATCTTTCCCTATTGTCAACAATGTACCGCATTTTATAGGCAGCCTAACACAGAGCAGATGCTGATTAAAGGAAATGTGGTTTTCACTGTGATATTAAAAAAAAATATCAGTTGCTTTAGTCTAAACACTATATTCCTAATGATTTTTATTTTACTAACTGTTGTGTGAAAATACAATGAGCTTATATTTAATTGAAACAGAAGTTTTTACAGATAATTTGATGGACTGTGACTAGGCAGTTAATATTGACCAGAATCCTCCTGCTGTCTACCCTGAGGGCTAAAATATGAGGTGCAGGCACACATGGCTGCTCACTCCCATGCATCCATGTGTCTGGACTAGAGCAACTGCTTTGCTCCATGGCATGAGCTGACACTCTCCTGCTACTGCTCCCTTCTTCTCCGTATCTTCTCACCTTCCTTCCCTTCTGTATTCATCAATTCCAGGTCCATAAGGCAGAGACTGGCTATCTTTAACTTAAAGGAACCCTAATTCTTACCAGCCATCACCTCAGTAGGCATTTCTAGATAGAGTTGGACCAATGGTGTGCCCGTAGATAACAGTATGCCTTTTATATCTACAGAAGACATAAATTGTCCCAAATGCTGGTAGCCTAAAGAGACATTGCAAATGAAAGTCAAGGAGCAGGGGAAAAAAAACTTGCACATGAGAAAACTTAATAGCAGTAAAAAAAATCCCCAGTTATTGCATGATTGTTTTCATGACATTGTGAAACACATCTGTTCACTTTAGTTTAAAACAAAATTAATTTTACCTGAGGTGCAAGTGGAAAATGTAAGGGTATGTTTCATTATGCTTCATTTTTTGAAATAAGCTCCCATAATAGATCAGCGTTGTGCAGACTGTTCATTGTTACAGGCTTTACAGGAATTAGAGGAACACGCCACTTCGGGCCTAATCACGGAACGACATAACTTTGTAAAATTGCTACTGGATTTAAAATGTCCATGATCTGATTCTCCCACCTGAAAAGAAGTGGCACTCCTCCCAACTTTTTTATGGTGAAACCTGATATGCTTTCCCCTCTACGTCTTATTTGTACTGTGAACAGCAGGTAGTGACAAAGGATTCTTTCCTTAGACAACATCAACACTCATATAGCAATGAACAAACATAGATAAGTAATCCAGAGGTTAAATTACTGAATTTGTAAGTTTACCTATTGCTTTTATAGGAAAACCAGGGAGCACAGCCCCAACTTTACATATTATTTGCATCTCTATTCAAGAGTATTTGCAATACTGCACACAGAATGAAAAGACATTCAAATTTTTTTGACCATTAAAATCCAAATCTCAGTTCACGTGACTTTCAAGTTGTCTCCATCTTTTCATTGCACAATGATAGCAGCTCATACCTGATTTTCATCATTACCCACCAGGTCAAGATGCAGCAGATGGCTGATCTGGGGTGATTGATCTGTGGGGAAGAGGTGTGGGGCATGGCACAGAGGCCCAAAGTATGAAATTTCCAGACACATTTTCTGTCATTGAAAGAAAAGATGTGCCTCACTCTTGACACACTACTCATTTTGAAGCTAGGCCAGCCTGAGGTTGACTGCTCTGTCGTCATGTCTAGAGCATGGTTGAATATTATTACCATGTCCTATGCAGTTGAGCCTGTCCTAGACTTGCAGCTTTTCTTCAAAAAGAAAACAAATTAAGACTTGCTCTGTTTAAATTATTATCCAAGTGTCACCATGCAAAGACCCATGGCAAGTTGTAATTCAAAGGGTTTTGGCCACAGCTGACAGTTTATGGTTATCACAGGGTTTGGTCGCAATGTGTTCCATCTCTCTACAGAAAGCAATACGGCTTATGTGAAATATATTCTTTTACCTGATGCCTTCTCTTTCTCCAGGTCCAAAATATAATTACTACTAGCTTCTTCACTATCCCTTGGGCTCCTTGGGATCTCACTTTCTCAGCACTATTGTCAGAATTCTGCTTCTACCTGAAACCCTCAACAGGCATTTTAGCAGCTAACATATGTGATTACAGCCACTCCAACTGCTGTAGCATCTACTGTAAAAGGAAATCTAATTTTTCTTTGTCTCAGATTTCCACTACTGAATTTTTCTTTCAGAAAAGGATGAACACCACCAAAAACAAAAAAACCCAAAACCACACAGCACATTAACGAGAGAAAATTGCAGTTTGGGTGAGAAATTCTGCAGCCCAGTTAATGAAAAGACCAATCCCATTTAGTTTAGATGTTCACATAAGGAAGCCAAAAGGCACTACCCACAGAAAGTTAGCAGAAGACAGAAGAGCAATTGGCCCAGAAGTCTCTCTAGATTTTCAGGGTGTCTTTTCATAGTTTGTGCCTACAACAGCAGAGAGGTAAGTTCATCTTTCTGTGATTTCTTTTCGTCAGACATCTTCCATCTTGCTAGGGAAGGTGGTGCTACAGATACACACATAAGACAGCCGAGAAGCTGCTTTTGACAAAGAAAATATTAAGCAGTGTTCAGTTAGACAAATGCTGAAAAATAATGTTTCCAACAACCCATGTGAACAAATCTTCTGTATTCAAGGTATATATTGCCTAATATGTAAGGAAGGATTTCTAAGTGTATTTCCTAGACAAGGGTTATTAAAATATCAGATCCAGCTATGACTAGGATTGTGAATATGGTCTACTCAAACTAAGTTCCAGGTGTATGATGACCATTGTATTGCTCTTTCATATATCTCACCTCCCTCCAGGCTTTGAGGGACCAAACACAGTACAAGGTCAGGCTACAGGGGTGATACATATCTTGCTGCCCTGGGAGAACCTGCAGACCATATGCTGACAAAATACCTCAACGAACCTTGGCAAAAATCAATCCAGCAACTTTATTTTGCGTACTCTAAAAGGAGACCATTTGGAGAAAAACAATTCTATTATAAGGGCCAATAATTTACTTCAAGACAAGCCCTCTGTCCTGCATACTTCCTTGCAAGTTGGCTGTCATTTCCTAGACTCATGCTGATCTCATACACAAGGCCATATCCTTAGTATACGTAGAAGCTACAGCACTGTTAATGTAAATGTAGGCAAGCCTGTGTCAACTTAGACCAGCTGAGGATAAGACCAAAGCTCTTATGACAAACGTAGAGGCAGACAGGAGAGGATAAAAAAAGGAAACACCCTTAACCACAAAACAATAAAAATAGTGCAAATCATTACAGCTCATACCTAAAATTGGAGACAAAATAAATGCCTGGCACCATACTGGATCTGTGATGAGAATTTGCAGGGAAAGCAGACAGGCACCATGCTTTTATTCCAGCTTTGTGCCCATAGTTTCTAACACAGCGATAATGGGGAAAAGATAAAGAAAGTCTCTGCAGTCTCTGGTTCTAGTTGTACAAATAAAATACATTCTTTTAGAGTGGGGAAATCACGTATATGTAATTCTTCTTTGTGCATGTGTGTGTGTGTCTGAGTCTCTAAGACTTTGAATACTGCAAGTTAATTCCAAAACAAATCTGTCAGAAAAAGACCAGAAAAGTTCCTTGACTAAGATAAAAATGGCATAATTAGCAACATCACTGTTAGCTACGAGAGACTCCACACAGGACCTAACCACAGATTTCACAAGCTCATTGCTCATAGAAAAATTTCCTAGTCTTTTTTGTTTTTCACTTATCTACCATGGATATCTTTTCCTCACCTGCTTCAAAGAAATCTGTAATATTTCAAAGTTTTGGTAGCAAAGAGGAAAAAGGACTTCAAAGGACAGCTCATGTTCAGACCCATACTATGCAGACAGACATTATGTTTCTAAGACACCATCCCCAGACTGGTAGATGTAAAAAACCTCCAACTTTTAATTGTTTACAATCTAGATATGGTTGTCCAGACTGAGGATTTTGGTAGTTACAAAGCCAAATAGCTAAAAATTTCCTTGGCTTTGGCTGTTGTGAAAATTGCAAAACTTATCACCTGCTGAAACAGAGAAAAATAATTTTGTTGTATTTTAGAACAATGGGACTGGTTTTCAGCTGTGCAAACAGGACTGAGTTAAAACACTTTCGCACAAAGTTTTGGGAAAGCAGTGGAAATTTTTCTCACTAATTTGTGCTCCATTTCACGTGTGCACAACACTTCACAGTATGGGATCCTGGTGCTTGTGCATGGGTTGGGACATTCTCATGTTACAGCCATTCAGTTCTTGTTTTCTTATTGAAGATTAATAACAAGGAAATGTTAAGTAAGATTTGCTGGTTGGAAACATAGTAAAGACTTTGGTCATATTTCCCTGAAATGCACCATAAAAGGAAAAGGCAAAGCTATGCCATGTGAGCAAAACCAAATTCAAAACTCTTTCCCAGAACCAGACACCTTTCACAGTGTGACGTATCACACAGTATTACACCCCAGTGATGCAGACTTAAATTGAAGCAAGAAGACTGAGAAGCAGCATTTATATTTCTTTAACATGGTTGAAACACCAAAGAGTCTGTGATTGAAAGCAGTACGGAGAATATGGTTTACTTTCCTCAGAACTGATCTTCTATTGTTTGCTTAGTCCAGCTGTGGTGTAGCATTAACAACTTGTGTGAATTTCTTCCTTGGTCATGGATTATCACTACCACAGTTATTCAAAAGCTCTAACACAAGTGAGTTTATTGTTTTCAATATTTTCATTTAAGCACTTTAATCAATATCTGCCAAGACAATTAAAGGGCTCAAATAGTTTCCAAGAGGAATTTTCCCTTGTAATCAATCTCTTTTTTTTTAACTTTATTTTTTCTAATTTATTCCCCTATTTTTTTTATTTTTAACACTCAAAAAAGAAAAAAAGTTAACACCATTTCCCCAAATTCATCCACTATACTTATTCTAGTTTTATAAAGGAAATGAAATTTGTCATGCTGCTGTACATCATTTACACTGCAGTACAATGTCCCATCTGTGTGTCAAGTACAAAACAAAAGCATTTTGTGAAAAATTGCTAAAGTAGTAATGATTTTTGTCCTCAACTCTTTGTTTTGCCTTTCAATAAAGAAGGCGACATGTGCCACAAATGATATATTATTGTTTAAGTACAACCTAGTAACACAGTGCATAACCAAAACCATGTTTCACAGCAGAGAAACTATAGTTTACTGCCCCTATGGCTCTGATGAGAATATAATGTTCTACAGTTTATAAATGCTTTGAGGTCAACACATGATTTACTTCAGCTTGTTCATCCAATGAGCAGGAGGTCCAAAAATATATCAAGCTATTAGACAGCCCACTGGAAGCTTGGCTGAGGCTCCCAGTGATGGAAAGCATGCCATGGAAGCCTCTCTGTCAGCTGGAGATGAGATAATTAGATCCAGGTAATACATTGGAGCCCCATCAGGGAACAGGACAGCAAACATGTCATCTTTATGATTGTTTCTCATCCTCCCCCATACCATTGGCCTGAGATAGTAAAAAGTGTGAAGGATTCATCAGTTCCCAGCAAAAGCACAGCAGCAGGATAATCAAGCTATCATCTCTCCATCATCCTCATTATCCAGAGACCTGGCGTTCTGTATAAACAGCAAAACAACATCAACTATAGATTGAGGAGCTGTGCTGCTTAACTCCAGCTTTTGTTTTATGTTCCAGGGTAATGCCACACAACACTGTTGGGCTGGAATCTTGTAATACCAAAAAGAGCTTGAGAGCCTATATTTTAGCTACAAAAACATATTTGGTGCAAAAATCTCTTACTACTAATTAGAGATTCAAGCTTCAACCCTATGAATGGGTTTGAGCTTCAACCCTGTGAAATTCCTATATGTAAGATTTTGGTGGATGAGACCATGTATGACCACTGGGTAAAGTGGTTTTATACAGCACATTCAGCTAAAACTGTAATACTCTGGCCTTTTTTTACTCATGCACATCATTATGTACATGTTTGTTTGTTTTTTTTGGAAGACCCACTAGCCAAAACTTGAAAGTGGAGAGTTGCTAGAAGGGGAATCCCAATACTTAAGAGCAGTAACTCCTTTGCATAAGAAAGGTAATTGAAAAACACCCATCCAGGTGTTAGCACAAAAAAATATGTTTAATACTCAAATCAACAGCTTAGAAGATGTTTATGCTTCCTTAGACACTCATGCACCCTTGAACACTAGGCAAAAAAAGAATTTAGAGAAATTGTGGTCGGAAATGAAAATAACTTTGAGTACAATGTATTCTAAATACATAATATTTTCCATTTTCCAGGCTTTTTATAGTCACAGTAAAAGCAAAAGATGGTTTCAGTCATGACTAATCTGATGTTAAAAAATCAGTCTTTTATGTGCTCATTGATTATGGCTAGAATCTAACTTTTTAATATAGTTATATAAATATATATACACATTATATACAGTAAAATTAATTTTCCCAAAAATATATAGATGACTCATTTTTCATTTCCTTTCCTGATAGCTGATATTTAGAAAAATCTTTCTTCTCCCTTTTTACTGCTCTCACTCACACATTGCACATAGGTAAAGGAAGCAGGTTATAGGGAGGAAGAGTTTCTTATCTCAGCTGCAGAAATGTTCTTGAAGCCTGACTTCTGTCAGTGTCAAAGCCCCTCACTGGAGAAACTGATGGACTAACTTCATGTGCTTTATCAACTTTTGCACTATTGTGTTTTACTTTCCCTGATGATAATTGTTCTGTGAACCCACCAGGAAAGGAAAGGCAAGACATGGCACTTGCATATTGAGAAGGGATTTACTCCATTTTACACTTCAGTCTTAAACAATCTTAAAACCTGAAGCCATGGAAATCCAGAATCTTCATGACTGAGTGTACAGCTTAGTCCTGTAGAAGTTTAAATTAAATTTCTAAGTAACCTTTTAAAT
Organism: Taeniopygia guttata; assembly: GCF_048771995.1. Lineage (NCBI taxonomy): Eukaryota > Metazoa > Chordata > Aves > Passeriformes > Estrildidae > Taeniopygia > Taeniopygia guttata. Next base: position 64,627,378 of record NC_133026.1, on the reverse strand, counting down.
AAATACATCCACGCCTCAGAAAATGTTTACTGCCATGGCACATACCCAACATTGCTTTTAGTTCTTTTTTTCAGAAACTATTAAAAGGAAAAAATAAAACCTTAATGGAAAGAAATTACTAATATTGCAAGCATGAAGTGGACTCTAAAGAGAATCACAAAACTAAAACAGCACTACTTCTAGAAAAGCAGGCTGAATAAAACATCCTGAAAGTAGAACGCAGGACAAAAATGTATTTTTTCCAATTGCCATCTAAGTAAAATTGATTTTTCTATTCTTCCCCTTCATAAGTATGACAGGAAGTATCTTCATGGAGCTCCAGGAACCTAAGAGAGCAGTTGTGGCAACCATCATTGATGTGACCAAAGGTGAGTAAATTTAAGCTACTGAAAATACCAAAAGAGGAAAAATTCATGTCTAGCAGAGAAAGTACCAAGATTAAAAATGAAAAAGCGTGGGTAGGCTAGATAAAATCAATATAACTTTTCCCAGGGTGTTCTTTTATAAACATTACTTTGGTTCTTCCTTGCCCACAATATATATACAGAAAATAAAATGGCGTTTTTATAGCTCATAATCCAAGTATTTTTATGACTCATAATCCCATGAAGCTGTTCACAAAGACTCAGAAGCTGAATGGATTTAAGACTGGAACCATAATGGCAAATCATACCTTTTTGCATCACACAGTTAGGGAGACACATAGCACGCAGGATTCACATCTATAAAAAGGAGAAGCTAATGGCAAAGCCACAAAATACTGCTACAGTTACAGTATCCAAATTTAAATTCTGAACTGGTTGTCATGAAGAAAGCTTAGCAGTATAGCTCTCAGCTACATGGGACAGTGGGAAAATTACAGAAACTGCATATTTAAGACCTTCCTAGGCATGAAGAAGATGTAGAAATGTATAAAAAGTATGCAAGACACTGCAGGCTGGACAGCAAAAGCCTTAAGATTTAAATTTCAGTTCCATTTACCTCTGATAATAGGAAAAGAATATAAAAACCTTTTCTTTTCCCCCTTTTTCTTTCTTATTTGCTACTATAAAGTACACTGTCTATCCGAAACACAATAGAAACAGGAAAAGGAAATAATCCCTGCAGATTTGCAGGCAAGACATAGGAAAAAAACTCAGAACCACATATGAGGAACAGCCATACAGGAAAATAAGGCATAAGCAGTAAAAGATGACTGATCTTATGACTTAGAGAAAGATATCCAAGAATTTAGAATTTATTAGCAATGAACCCTGGAATACCTTACAATGTTTACAGATGCAGAGCAATGACAAAGGAAAAATAAAAAAGAAAGCTGAACTGGATACTGAAGCTGGAATACTGTAACAAAGCAGAATTAAGATGTAAGGCAGCTGCACAGCAAAAAAAGGGACCAGTTTAGGACAAGAAGAGGAAAATAAATTCAGAAGGCACAGGAAAAAATACACAAATTAACACATAAAATAAAGGGATTTTAAAATCAGGCAGAGATTCAACATGCTAATGAAGTGGGCAATAAGTGGATGTTAGCAGCAAAAATAGGTACAACTGGAGGAAATCTGGATATACAGAGATAAAACCACAGAGAAGAAGGAACATACTTATAGTTACCATGACACTCTATAAAAATCCCATACTTAAAAATGTTTTTTCTGATTCCAATTTGAAAAAACAATAATCCAAAAACCAATTTATTCAGCCTTCTGATTTTTTTAAAATATTTGTAATAACTAATTACTTGGAATTTCCATATGAACATTTCATATTAGTTTTATTTGCCAGTATGACTGAGAAGACAGGCATAGCCCATCCTGCTGGACCATGGCTCTGCATGGGACTTGCTGTCTTCGACCTCAGCAGAAACAGAAAAGACTGAAAATTGTCCAGGGAGGCTTTGAACTTTCCATTTGCTTCAATGAGCAGGGCCACTACAGATCTAGCACCTGACACATTGGAAGTAACTTCTACAGACAGCAGAAGTAAACTAAGCAAGACTTGTTTTCACTCCACAGGTCTCTCATAAAAGTTCAACAATATCTAATTTCCTCACAACAGTTTTTTGCCTACCAGAGCACTATGTGCTTTTTATAGTACTAAACACAATTTATTTTTCTTAAAGTCTATAGGAAACTCACCTAAAAACTTGTATCATAGCTTTTCAAGAAACTTCTGATCCGGTTTCACCACCACTCCCCAAAAAACCCCCCAAAAAACCCCATCTAACTCACCCTAATGAACATCCAAACAAAAAAGTATTTTTGATATGGTGTATACCACCCTCTTTGAAAGCATCCCAGCTAAATGTGAAAAACTGCCTATGTTGCAAGTAGTCCAGGAAAAAAAAAAGGTTAAAATATGTGAAGATGGTATCCTGTAAGTGGCAGGGATGGTGTTTGTAGTCTTTTGCAAAGATCTGGAGTATGGAGAAAAAGTAATTGAGATGAAAAATGAGCACTTAGAAATTAGAATGCTGTCAGGTAAGATATCTGGAATCAGGCTGCAAACTTAGGTGGATAAGTTGTTATTGTCAGTCACCAGTGATGTACAATATTAGTACAGGAATCCATACAAAAGTTACATACTGCATGCAGAACCGATAATGACATGAATGATCATTAATCTGCTAAACAGTAGGAAAGATTCCCTCAAAATAACAGATTTCATTTTTGAAAGAAAAATGATACTAGAAGAAATCAAAGACATAAGTGGATCACATTTATCTTAAGCAATAATATTCCTTTAATGATAACAACTGAATCTTACAGTGTACTCTATATATAAATTTCATACATGCTACCTTCAAGCACTCAGTAGATCAATTTAATTAAACCATAGTTTCTCAAAATTGTAGAATAAATTTTATTCTGTGCCATTACCACAGATTAATACAGATGCATTTTTGAAGTGAAGTATACAGACTGCAGAGTAGATCTTCCTATAAATGTAGAGACAACTCAGTCAAAATATTAATTTATTATCTTTGTCTTTGTTGGTGCAATAAAGTGTAATAGTAAGTATACTTTTACACTGACATCTAGCAATGAGAGGGTCAAGTCAGTGTAATAAAGCTGGCAGACTAGCACAAGTGTCTCTGCTTGTGTTATAAATATTACATAGCAGACATTTTCCAAATGAAAATGTGAAGGAATATTCTAGAAAAGAAATGAAAATTTTCCATGAACATCAGAAGATTGAAACAGCCAAGAGTTCAAATACTCATGAGGGTAAAAAGATGAACCTAAATCATGGAGGCATCAATACATTTACATTGCTATCTCAATGTGGTTCAGAATATAGCCAGGAAATAAGTAACATGCATATACAAAGTGCCTTCAAACATGTATTTTTACCAAAACCTATGAGGATTATTACAAGACAGTTATAATATTTGTGAACTATTTTCAAGCACTCATATAAAATATAGATTAGACACTTGATTAGTTTTCCACAATTCCTTGAACTCTCTCCAACCCCATAAGAACATTTTGTACACTGCAATCACCTTACAACACATCTGAAAGTAGATTATAAATAATATGGCAAGATGGAAAGTATTACAAAGTAAAACTAAGCCTTTGGATTGTGTCTTTTTCCTTGTTCTTTGCTAAGCAACATGCCATTGGATCTTATGGCTCTGAATCATCTGGTACTGTCCATTAGTGGCTAAGTTACTGAGTCAATGTTCTTAGAATATACAAACAAGAAAATCTCCAAAACCGGATGTCCTCTTCTAATCTCCAGCCTAAAGATACATTTCCACTTCTTTTCTTTAGCAGAAGCTGTTTTTTTGGCTGGACTAGCAGAGGCTCATGTGATTCTTGTGTTTGTCATGGAACTTCATTGAACATAAATATTGTTCACACCCATATTTGTCAATACTCTATAATGACTGCAACTATTTAAGCTCCACATTCAAAGTCCTTTACACATGCTATATAGCCCTGCTAACGTTTCCCAACTCAATGGTAACTTGGCACTTGGCAAAAGAAAACTTAATGCATTTGCTTATGGTCAAACAGCTGAAGTCTAAACCAGACACAATGCACAAGTTTCTCCTTTTGAGTGATGTGAGGTTTTTGTTCATGTGTAATACTTTGATAGACCAAGTATTACAGTGCATTCCAGATGCAGTGTGCTGCTGAATACAAATCTCTGGCAGCAGCTCATGGCAAATTTTGCAGACCGCTATGGAAAAGGAACAGATGTATGGGTGGTTTCTGGCTGTGAGATCAGGCACCCAGGTAATGCTCGGGTAGTGCCAGGCCCAGACACCAACAACACCAATGCCGCAGTGGCAAATTCCCTTTACAGACACAAGAGGCATGCAAAGGAAGGGAGCCACTGCCTCTCCATCAGTTCTCACACTGTGGTCACCTCTCAGTCCATCAAAGAGCTGTGAACAGAGCTGTGCCAGAAACAGCACCATGGTGTTTCTCAAACTCTGCTAATTCCCTATGCTCAGTTTAATTATATGAACTACTCCAGATACTAATCAACACCTCACATTATGATGATGCAGTTATAAATGTAATTATAAAAGCAACATGAATAATTTCATTTAGTACATTTCGAGCTGTCCATTTCTCTCCGTTCCCTTTGTTGGCAACATACAGTGGGTCTGCTTGGAACTTCTGGGAACCAGGCCACAGACATATGACATGTTTGTACTGAAAAGCAGAGTCCTGCAGACCTGAATCAAGGAAAAAGTAACTTAGATGTCTGTTGGGAGTTTTGCCAGAATTATGACTGCAGAATTCAGGCCACTGTGTGCCAAGGACTCCGAAAATAAATGCTTCCTTACAGAAAATAATGTTTGATTTTAAAATCCAATTCCAGTACCCAAGTGGCAGGACGCAAGTCTGCCAGTGGCCCTATAAACACAGTGTCAATAACTGTCCATTCTTCTTTCTGCTGCTCACTCTTTGTAATGCAGCAGTACTTGGCAGGCTACAACAGGGAGAACGGCCACACTTGGTGTGTGCTTTAGAAATGAAGGAAAGTGAAGGCACCAGTCTCATACAACATATAATTTAAGACTATGAAAATAAATGAAAAGTTAAAAGGACAATTTGCTCCCATAGTACCAAAAGAAAAAACCAAAACAAACAAACAAAAAAAAAAAACCACAAAGAAGTTTCCACAGCCCTTTGCAAGAGAAACCAAGCCAGATTCCCACCCTCCAAGCCGTCTTCTGTCCTTACGACAAGCTATGACTTTGTCATCTTGATTCTTGTTTTAGAGTAGATGGCACAAGTGGAGGAAAGCAGAACTCCACCAGAGCAAGTGGCCTTAAATTACAGTTAGAGCGTGGTAGGCAACCCCAGACTGATCCCTGACATTTTGCCAGGTGATGTACACAGTTTTCAGGCTGTCATCTGCAACGTGGTGCAACATGCTGAACACCCAGTTTCAGAATGCCCCATTTCCCAAGCTCACCCTGCTCTAAAGCTCAGTTTACATCTAGATTCCAGCATGCTCCCACATATCAGGAATGTAGAGGGTCTGGAGTGTGATCAGCCATGCAAACACGCCATGTCTGACAGGACAGCAGTGACAACATTTAGCACCTGACTGATTCAAGTCCTGAGCAGCCCAAGGAACTGACAGAGTGGTATCAAATGCTACAGACAATCGTTAAAAAAAAAAAAAATCTCAAAATGTTCACTCAGAAATGCTGCTTCTATTTGCAACTCATGGATTTTTGCTGAGATAAAAGACAGGGTGAAGTTTCTTTATTCATTTCATATACGGGACTTTAATATGCACATGCTATAGGAACTATAAATTAAGAAGATAAAATAAATCTATTTTTCAGATGAACAAAGAAAATCCATGAGAAAAGAGAAAGAATGGTTGACATAATGTGTTTTACTCTGGCTAATGCTCTGACTTGTATAAGGATATGAACAAAATTTTTATCCAGAGATTCCACATGGGAAAAATACAGAAGCTGACTTCTGAAATAAGAAAACCTATACTAAGCTCATGAACATTTAAAAATCCCTCCTTACATTTATATCTAATATAATGACAATTTTCTGTATTAGGAATGACCTTAAAACAGGAAGCCTGAATTACACATATTGCTGGGGGATAAGATTCAGATGGATCCTACAGAAGGATGAACTTACAACTAAATTAAAACAAGCACATCATCGAAAGTATGTAAACAGTCTCATTCATTGAAGTATGACTTGAAAGCAGCTTCAGTTTGGAGGGCAGAGACAGTGAGATTAGTTTCCTGTACATTGCCAAGCTGGAGATAAAAAAAAAGGAGAAAACAGTTATAACTGCACTTTCTAATGAAATAGAATAATGTAGGGAGTTCAGACTATATAATTGTGATTCTCACTTCTTACAGATACATGTCTGTGTTGTTTAGGTTTTACATTACAAATCTAATTTTTATGATTTCTAACTAGGCATAAAATCCCACAGTATGACAAAGAGTGTCAATATAAGGTCTCATCTTGCAAGTGTATTACTATTTCTTTCCTCTGCTAGTAAATATTAAAATGCTTTTAAAGAAAGTTAGGCACAGTGATTAAGTTGAAAGGAGGTAACAATTAAAAGACTGTCAGCCCCAAAAGTATTTTCTGCTCCTGTGTAATGAATAAAGAACCTATGGGTCTAATTCACCACTTTATTTTGGTAAACTGTTATGCTTTCAGTGGAGTTATTTTAAGAGACAACCACAGTGCAAAAAGACTTAGGACATGTTGCACTAATATATGGTCCCACTGGATTCAGTTTTAAAGAAAAATAACAGAAAAAAAAAATAGAAGCAAAAAAATCAAGCAAAGTGAATACGCATGAGAATTCTGCAATAAAATTTAGGAGACAAATATCATTCTTAAATCCTGCATTCCATGATGTTCCAGAAGAATTCTACTGAAGAACTAGTGATGTACGTAGAAAAAGAGCATGTGATATCTTGGAAACAAAAAGGCAGCAAAAAAGTCAAATTTTGCAAAATGTGAAAGATTACATGCAGAAGGAAGGAACACAGAACTCTTTCATGCTTAAATAGTAGAAGGAAACAGATTCTGTTAAAACTGGTATGAGTCCCTTATTGTTTCTGAAGCGTTGTTCTTTATAAGGACTCTTCTATTAAGCTCTACCACAACCTGGAGGAAAAAGTCAAATTGCTGAAAAGTTAATCTGTTGAATGTCTATTTTATATTGGTCTGTTGCTTTTGGTTTTGCTTTTCATATGACAAATATGAAAACGTCAACCTATTTCATTTGCTTATGTTCTGATCAAGGTCAAGCGTGATTTCTGCTTGTTAAATTCCTAAAGATTGTTTTAATTGCACTTTACAAACTAACAGGGACCATGTTAGGTTTTGAAAACCATAGTCCTTAATTTCACTCTCATATATGTGACAGCTGGGGAAGAGCTCAAGTAATTTCAAGAGGACATCATTTTATCTGGAAGAAATACAGAACCAGTGATGTGTACAGAGCAGCCTCATTTTTTATCTGACTACAAAGGCCAGGGTATAAGGGCTCTCAAAATGCATTATTTTAAATTGGGAAAAATCACACTGACAATGCAGACCATTTCAGTGATAACTAAAAAAATTGCATATGAGAACAGTTCTAATAAATCAGTGACATTTTAAACCAAACCAATTTGTATTTAAGATACATCTAAAACTAAAGCCCTCCACCGAGAACTGGAAATTGAATGGCTCAAAAGATGTTGAGCTCACAGAGTTTGCTTTTTAGGTGGAGGTGTCAGCCTCCATTGAGGACATATCCCCTCCATTGACATGTTCCCTCCATTGACATGTCCCCTCCATTGGGACATGTCGTCCCATTGAGGGGTCTTTCTGAAAACTTTGATCCAATCATATAATTTTCCCAAACCCTTCAGAAATAGAATATCTGAATTCAAGCAGCCTCAGCTCATTCCCAGCATTTGTAACTAGCAATGAAGCACTTGAATAAATGGTGTTTTGGAATATAAACTGAAATTGCAATGTCAAAAATTTTGCTGGCTGAACATAATATCCTGTTACACACAAGCCATTTTTCTTCTCCGAGTTGTGGTTGCTTTCATGCTCACACTGAGAGCAGGTGGTCAGCATAAATATGTAGAATGTTTTGTTGAACACAGAAAATATTGACCACTAAAAATAATACATACATTGTTTAGATTCTCCAGAGGAGCTCCCCAGGTTTCACTGCAGCTTTTGAAACTCCAGTGCAGAGTGTGGAAATAGTGAAATTTTATATGCTTTTATAGAAGCTCCTTGTCACCTTCTGCTGAGTAAATACTGGAAAACAACAATCTTGAACATTTCCCTAGTGTCAAAATAAATAAATAACAAATTTAAATTTGTTTCAGAGACAAGCATGACCCTTTAAATAAGTTTTTCACCTATATTTTGGTATGCATGATACATCCCTCAGAGACTACTTACAGAAGGACTTTGGAATTATATGCAAATATGTTCACACAAAAATTTGCCCAAGGGATGACTGTTCTAAAACCTCTTCACAAAAGTCTCTTTGTCAACCTGGGGTAGTAAAAATGCCCTGTAAGGAAGGTGATCTATCACAAGCTGCAAACAAATAAGTATATGAAAAAACACACAAAACAGTTTGCAAAACAATCATAGGCTCTAAAATATGTTTCCATAAGGGTTTTCTGACCAATATCAAACTAAGATTCATTTCAAACTTCTCCTCCTCCCTCCAAAAGAAGAAGGCTGAATTCACCAGATGCATTATATAGCAAATCAGTCACCTTGCTGTCAACTTCTAACACTTTTTTCTCCACTGCTAACAAAAAGTTCAAAAGGGGGACATCATCTGATTTTTCCTGACAATCCCTTTCCTATTTCCCAATCTGCAAGCATATATATTTGAGATATTTAGCTCTGGCTGGTTTGTTTCAGGTTTGATACTTTTCAGAAGCTTACTGTATGTGTGTTACCATATATGTCTCAATATGTTTTTTTAAAAAAAGGAAAGAAAGGGGAAAAAATCATTCTGTTTCAAATAATGAGCATGTGCACCTTTTTGCCTCAGGCCTTCATACACAATTTAGCCAGAAAGCCAGGGCAGATCATGATTTAGCATTTGACATCTCTTGCCTTCAGGCCAGGGGAGACTAATACAGATTTCTGACTCTGAGCACACCATAGGAAAAAAAAAAGTGAGAGAGAGGCCTTTTATTGACTAAATGATAAAGAGGTTTGTAATGATAAATAACAGTCATTTTATTGTGGAATTCCCCAGAAAAGATGCATTCTGCAGTGTCTGAAGAAGCCTAAAAGCCGAAGCTGGTTCCCTGTGGATCCAAACCTGTTAAGCTCCAATCTTTCCAGGCAGAAATAGAGGTCGCAAATTGCATAGGACCTGCACTATTAAAACTGTATAAGCACGATACATAATCACTGCTGCATCCAGGACAGTTAGCACTAAGAGGATTAGCTGAAGGCTGCTTCTGGCTCTCTCTCCCTCAGCCTGCATCTAAAACAAGCCTGGTACACACCCAGACTGCTTGAGAATTTTCTGCCAGCTTTGATCGATAGTTTAATTGTAAACTTTGGGAGCAATAATGGATAATTCAGCTTGAAACGTCCATTATAAGCACTGTTGCAGAGGATGGAGCTTTCAAAATTAAACAAGAGTTGTGTAATATTATTACATTTGTACTGCTCACCTACAGTTAAATTCCATTTACAAATACTGTCTTGACAATGTATGGAGTTCAATAAACATGGGCCCAGGTGGGTTGAGTGGGGAAAGGGAAAAGGAGAGAAGCTGAAGCCAATTATTTGCCATCTATTCCAGAAAGATTTTTATTTTAACTTCACATATTAAAATACATTGAAATGGAAACAGGAAGACAGGAGATAGAGACAGATTCAATCACTGAACTAAGTTGTGATTACTGTTTTGACTGCAGCACCATGATGGAAATGTACCTAAATGTCTGTACAGAGATCATGATACAGCAATGCCAGCAGAAAAAATATCCCAGGAAAGTGGTAAACATGCACTGCTCAGATGGTCTATGTTGGCATAATCAAATTTTTAATAGGACTTGCGTCCGTGAGTTGAGCTAGACTGGAGATATTCATGATATCATATGGGTTATTTTCTGAAACACAAGAAGACACAGCAGCATTCTGTGGTGAGAAATTGTCCTGTCTTGGAAGATGAATAGACAGAGTGGCCAGGAATTTACCTATCAAGCTTTTTTTATCAACAATTCTAAAATGATGAGTGAGGAAGAGGGGCTTGTAAGAACATGGATTTTGAAATAAAAGCAGCATTTCTGCAGGCAAAAACTGAATTCTGTTACAGAATCAAGTATTTTTCTAGTTTTATGAGTAAATTAGTTGCTTGAACAAAACTTGCTGAAAATTACAATGTGAAGTTAGAAAAGTAAATCATGCTACCAGGTTTCCAATGAATTTAGGAACTCAAGTCAAATTTACCCCATAAACCATTCCACAGCTTATTTGAATTAAATGAATTCCCTAATCATAATAAGACCAGTGAGATAGGAATGAGTGTCAAGGTCACAAAGATCTTTTCCCACTCCTCATAAAGGCCATTGACATCCATCTAAGATCTCCACAAGTCCATCTTAGTTTCCCCAGCCAAACTCTCATGTTTTGATCTAATGACTAGGACTTATGGCCAGAAGTATTTTGTTTTGGCTTCCTTTGTTTTTGAGAAGGTGAAATCTGTATTTAACTGCATACTACACACAAAGGTCAGCTAAAGCTCTTCCTCTCATGCCTGACTAGCATGCAATTAAATGCATAGTATTCCTACTACCTTTCTTATCACCCAGCTAGGACACCTTGACAAAAAAATGCCCAGCATGAAGAAAAGGAGCAAAAAAGAAAAGGGTTTTTTTGTTTGCTTGCAAACCCAAAAACACGTGAAAAATTATGCAAGTAGAAACAAACTGGATACTTCAGTGCAACTTGCAAACCAGGAAGCTGCTTGGCAGATGAAGCCAGGTAGCACCAATTTTTGCTGCACAATAGTACCTGCACTGTGTGTAAGTCATTGCCATGGAAATGCTCTAACTTTCATGGCTCAGTTATCTTCAAAGAAAACTTCATCTCATTCCACCCCTTTTCTTTTACAGCAAAAAACATCTTTCCATTTGCTATAAGTTCTTTGCAAAATGATGCAGATTTAGGTGTCATAAAATATTGACACATTTTTAGCCTTTAACTGTGGTTTTTCCTCTTGGGAAATGAGGCAAATAAAAGTTTCTTTGCTGATCATTGGTTTATAATGCTACCATATTGCTGCCAGCTCCAACAAAGAACTGCTTGCACCAACAAAGACTCCCTCAGACTGTGGGATGAGACCAGAGTTTGCATTCCAGGGAATCAGGACATTACCTATGGCACTAATAATCTATGCTTGGAGGGACTCAAACTGCCTGCCATCCACCATCAGGAATAGTGTGGCCAGCAGGGCCAGGGCAGTAATTTTCCCTCTGGACTTTGTACTGGTGAGGCTGCATTTTGAATCTTATGTTCAGTTTTAGGCCCCTCACTGCAAGAAAGACATTGAAGTGCTTGAGCACACCCAGAGCAGCAAAACAAAGCTGGTAAAGGAGGCGAAGTCCAATGAGGAGTGGGTGAAGAAGCTGGGGATGTTTAGCCTGGAGAAGAGGGGGCTCAGGGAGAAACTTTTTGGTCTCTATAACCACCTGAAAGGAGGGTGTAGCCAGGTGAGGGTCAGAGTCTTATCCCAAGTTACAGGTGATAGGACAAGAGGAAATGACCTGAAGTTGAATCAGCAGGGGTTTAGTTTGAATATTAGGAAAAATTTCTTCACTGAAAGGGTTGTCAGGCATTGAGATAGACTGCTGAGGGAAGCGGTGGAATCGCCATCCCTGGAAGCACACAAAAAAACCATTTACATACAGCACTAATTTTTTGCCAAATCTTTAATCTGATCAGGTACATATTAGGAGAGTGTTACAGGAACAGTTATCAACTACAAGCACAAGGCAGCTTATGATTAATTCTGCTTGGTAAAGAAGATTTCAGTTTTAAAAATAAGAATGGACTGGAACTATTCACAGAGTTGTTTTGTTTTTGTTTTTTTTTCAGGATATTGAGGCTAAAACTGAAATACTAGGAAAATCAACAGAGTCCATCCAACTTGTCTTCCAGCTTTCACGGGTCCTTCACATAAAAAGAAATTAGGCAAAGCTCTGTGTGTGAAAATAAGGTGGAATTTGTTGGCCTAGTTACTGGGGTGATTGACAGAGTTTAATCTATCAAATTGTGTGCTGCAGTCACAAGCCACCAACCTGTGCTCAGCAATCACAGGTTGAAGGATAAATAGTTAGCATCCCTCAGAATTAAAATGTTAGCCCAAGTAGGGGTTAATAAAAGCTTCCTATTTCCTCCTCCTTTCCTGAGAAACAGATTAAGAGCAATGTATTTGTTCAAAAAAAAAGTTAAAAGAGAAGCTATGTGTGTAAAGCTAAGAGTTTTTGGTTGTGTAATTTACAATACAGTTTGGCCTTTAGTAATAATTCACTTTGCTTAAAATGGATAGACCAAAAATCACATAACCCAACTGAAATATCACGATTCACTTTAATGTCTCTCCCTCCCTTTTTCATTTCACAGAGTCACCTACCAGTCTCAAGACTATGTGTCCTATTCGCCTCATTTTTTATCTCTTGAGAATGAAATTCCGGAAATTTATTTCTATCAGAAAGCTCAACAGAGGCATAACAAAAAGGCATGCAAAACCTGCAGGTAAGTACACCTAATTATTCAGTGCATATAAGCTCATTCTGTCAAGAGGCAGTGCTATGGTTGCCTAAGCTCTGGGTTAGTTTATCCAGAATGAGCTCTGATCCTTCAGACCCTTTGTCTCTCTCTTGCACTTGACATGCAGTGAATGCCCACAGCCCTCTCCCTCTCAGAGCTGGGTATTGGAAGAGTTATTAAAACATTTAAGAGGCACAAGAGTTCTGTTCTTTCTCAGCAGGCTCATGTGAAAAGAATTAAACTAGCATTTGCAACTGTGGAGTTTCTTATTTCCAATTTCCTTTGGCTCTCAGTAGCATTTTTTTGTCAGGACTAATTCCATCCCAGTATATCTGATAAGAGATTTCTTTAAAATACACATTTTTGGTGAAGATACAGTATTCATGGCATCCAGCCATTTCTTCCAGAAAGACAAAAGTACTTTTATGCAAGCTCTTTAGTTTTCTATTTGTAGAAAAACTTCTTGGCAGATGCTGCTTAATTGATATGCACATTTCCAAGGTCACTTTTTACAGCAAAATAAATATTTCTCTCTGTTCCCTTTCTAAATCCCTGTATTTTCCTCAAGATGATATCTATGACAACAGGACTGTGTGTTTGAAGCGTGGGGTCACACACAATTTTTCATAAGCATACCTCTCTCCTTGGAAGAGATTTTTACTGTCTACCCAGCAGTGCACTCCGATGGCACACTTGACAGCCCAAAAAGCTTGGGAAGAAAGAGTTGCAGAAATGCTGTGCAAAGAACTCAAGTTTGGGAACAAGGCAACAAACCTTGTTGTTGGCAACAAAATTTATAACCACAAGAAAACCATCACTAATAAATGTTGGTCTTCTGATACACTGCTTAGTAAGATCCTGTTCTATAGCCCCCAGCTCTGGCTAAGTGCCACTGCCATTAGAAATCCATGATAAAATGCCTCTTGATTTTAACAGGATGATTTATGCCAGTTATATTGCTTGCTTCTACACACCCTTACACAATCTCCTTATACTCAGATCAGAATACACAATCAGGTGAGTTTATTTAGTTACTTACTGTCCTCGAAGGTTTTGGAGATCACTGTGGCCTGTGATTTTCTAGGAGAGGTTCAGCTCCGTTGTCTCCATCACGTCTGAGCAGCTCCTGTTTCCAATCACTTGGTGGTGCTGCAGGAGAACCAGAAGGGGCATCTCCAAACCTGCCCATAGGGAACATATTTTTGCCCTCTTCTCTGGAAATGATTAATGAAAAGAATAGCCTGGAAATATGTTTTAGCCAGTCAGGGAGACAACTGACCAAACACTTCACCTATATCCCAGTGCTCCATACCAGCTCCGTGGTTTTTAGCATCTGTTGGAAAACAAGAGAATAACTCCTTCAAGGCCACAAAGTGCTGGTATCCGTGCTCGGCACAGGCAAAAAGCCCTTTCAAAGTTAAATGGGCACTATCTTTGGGATTAAAACACGTCATTTACTGTACTTTTGTGAGTACATGCCTGTAGTTTAGTAGTAGGAAGGGACATCAACATGTGAAGACACACACCAAACAAGAAGCAAGCCACGCTGAAACAACCTTACAGTTAAAGACAAAAGAACACCTTCTTTTGGGCAGTAGAAGAAACAAATATCAGTATTGCAAAAGATTCAACATGAACTGCAGGAAGGGAGGTCGCTACCACAGTTCTGATGGACCTTTGTCAAGAATTCAGAAAAGGCTCTTTAGCAGAGACAACAATGGCTTGTTGCTTTGGATTTTTGTGGTCAGGTTTTGGTAGCAGCAGAGCTCCAGGGATGGTTTCTGAGAGAAGGTACCAGGAGCTTCCCCCTGGTCCAACAAAGCCATTGCCAACCAGATCCAAAACAGACCCATCACTGACCAAGGCTGAGCAACAGTGGTTGCAATTTTGGGATAATAAGTTTAAAAAGGAGAAAAAAGTTGTCACATGAGAGCAATTGCAGCTGGAGAGAGGAGTGAGAATATGTGAGAGAAACAGCCCTGCAGACACCCAGGTCAGTGAAGGAGGAGGGGGAGGAGGCGCTCCAGGTGCCAGAGCAGAGATTCCCCTGCTGCTGCCCCGAGAGAGTCACAGCAAAGAGATCCACCTGCAGCCCACAGAGGACCAGCTGGATGTGCACAAAGGAGGTTGTGACCTTGTGAGAAGCACACACTGGAGAAGGCTCCTGGCAGGATCTGCAGCCCTGTGGAGAGGGGAGCGGGTGTGCTGCTCCACCCTGGAGCAGGTTTGCTGGCAGGACTTGTGACCTTGTGGGAGACCGACACTGAAGCAGGCTGTTCCTGAAGGATTGCACCCCACAGAAGGGACCCACAGGGGGGAAGTTGATGAAGAACTGCAGCCTGTGAGAAGGACTCACCTTGCAGAAATTAATGGAGAACTGTGTCCAATGGAAGGACCCCACACCAGAGCCAGGGAGGAATGTGAGGAGCCCTCTCTCTGTGGAGGAAGGAGTGGTAGTTCCACATCCCCCTACACCACTGTGGGAAGGAGGTAGAGAATTTTGGAGTTAAGCTGAACCTGGAAAGTGGGGAAGGGTAGGGAAAGATGTTTTTAAGATTTCGTGTTTAATTCTCATTATCCTACTCTGACTTGTTTGGCAATAAATCAAACTAATTTCCCCCTTGATTGGCAATAAATAAAACTAATTTTCCCTAGATCGAGTTTGTTTTGCCTGTGATGGTGATTGTTGAGTGCTCTCTCCCTGCCCTTATCTCAGCCCAGGAGCTTTTGCTATATTTTCTCTCCCTGCCCAGCTGAGGAGGGGGTGCTAGAGCAGCTCTGGTGGACATTTGGGTCAGCCCACCACATAGGAGTTAACATAAGGTACAAGTTAGCACAGTTATGACTCAGGGTATATCAAAGTTCCACCAGTTCCTGCCAATCACTTCAAGAAAAGTCCTAGGGAAATTCCAATAAACTGAACACTTAAAAATTTTTTGTAAAATTTTGTGGAGATGAAAACGCAGTTGCATATATACATGCAGTATACAGGAGCATAGGACAATAGGAGGATAAAAAATCATATATATAGGCTATCCTCTATTATTATGTGTGAATGTTGGTAAACAGATTTCTATTAAAATGTGGGTGCTTAATTTCTAAGACACTAGTTTTGGTACAAGTGATGCTCAAGTCCAAGCTAATCACAGTGGGAGAAAAATGCTTACAGCAGATTCTTGACATCTTCTACCTCAAAAGAGTGAGGTTACTACTCTCAGGAAAACTGACAAGACAGCTCTGCTAGCAGCCTCCATGCATTGGGAGTCAGGATTCCAGTTTTAATACTGAGACATGCAATATGCTCTCATCCCCACTAAGGCAAATTTTCCTTGCATGATACTTTTATGAAGATCAGCAACTGAGGAAATAAACATTGCTCTAAGCTTGGCGATGGCCAGTCCAACACCCTTCAGCAAAGAGCCAGTCACAAAGAGCAGATAATAATTCCCTTGTGCTGACATCCACTTCCAGTCCTTGCTGTAGCAGCAATTCGCCTTCGCAGCGTTAAGCACATTTCCATCTGTAGGCTGCCGAAAACCAGCATTTACTTTGAGCAGAAATGAATGGACTTTCAAGCACAACAGAACTTTTTTTTTCCCTCTTCTGTGTGGGTGTTTCTTTACTAGAAAGAAAGCTGTATGAAAGACAAGGAAAGTGTCTTTGATGTGTATGTGCCATTTTAAAAATAAAGACTCCCTCTCACATACTCAGAATTTTACCAAGAAGTAGCAATTACAGGATTATCTGTGACTTCAAACATGAATTCTTTGGATGCTGTTCTTGCCTTGCTTTGTTACATTAATAATTATGTTTTAAGCAGTCTGGGATTTTTTTTCCTATTTACAAACTACAGTTTGGTAATAAATGTGCAATCACAGGATTGCTCACCAAAAAGGGAAATTTGCTTTCTGTCTTGTTATAACAAGTTTCAGCAGATAGCTAATTAACATAAAAGATATCTTTCTTCAGTCTCTTCACAGGAAGAAAAAGGGTAGACAAGCTATGAATTTCTGAATGAGGTTTTGGTGTTTGGTTTTTGTAAGACCTGATGAAGTGTGCTTATTCCTACATAAAAATTTGCACTTGAAATTTATAAAAGCTGCTTTCAAGGCATCCAGAAAATCATGCAAGCATTAAGAAATTTTTATCAGGCAAACTACCAGCTGTTATTAGCACTCATGCTTTGATCAAAAAGATGGGAGTTTTTGTTTAAATAGCTGACTACAGTCTGACCATAACTCCAAATCAAAGAATTTAGAAGAGCTGCTGGCACAGACACTGCTGGGGAATGGGTCTGTGCCCAGGTGGTGACCTGCACTAAGGGGCTGAACAGGCAGTCTCTGCAAAGCCACAGTCAAACATTACAGCAAAGGGCTCAAGAGCTGCCTCCTGAGGTGTCCTAAATACACATAGAACACTAACATTCGCTAATGCCAGAACACCAAAAAATGTTTCAGTACTGGAATTTAACATGGAAGAAATTTTGTCACTCTTTTGATTCCTTGGGAAGCCCCAGGAGAGAAGACACACAAACACGAATATCTATAAATCAGACTGGAGTCCAAAGGCTGCAAAGGTTCTTTAAAGTCACCTCAGCTTTCTTTTTATGCACCTTGGTCTCTAAGTTCATCTTTCAAAGAATTTTACTGTTACAATAAACTCACACACAGTTTGGCTGAAAAAAATATGGGGGGTGGAACAGGAAGTAATTGAACATGTCAAAGAGTAGCTGGAGGTTTTTTTCTGACAGAGCTATTTCAGAAATGCTAAGGACTTCACTGTCTGAAATGTAAAAATATTATGCTTCAATATTTTCTAGAGAGAACTGGTTTTCCCAGAAGGACAATTTTCATTTAAAAATTCACCTATGATTTCAAAAAAATTAAATATTTAAAAACAAACAAACAAAGAAAAAAATCAAAAACCTCAAACCTCACATTTATACAGTGTGATGGAACAATTCAATACATGCTGGCCAAAGTACTTTGACTGATTGAAAACATTCTTCCTTTTTTTTTTTTTTAAGAGAGAGCTGAAAACATTCTGTGCTGGTTCAACCCATGAAAAACAAAATATCCTTTATTCATTGCAACAGTCATAACACCTGTGCAAGCTACAGAAATAGTATTGTTCTCTTCTTGAGGAAGCTGAGCACACAATAATCCAGTGATTTAACCAAGCTCACATAAGAAGTCAATATTATTGCAGAGAATTATTCCCTTCCCCTTTCCTTGTTAGTGAAAAGTATTAACAGGGCCATCAGAAAAAAAAAAAACCAAACTGTCATCTTATCCTGGCAGTCTCTGCAAAAAAAAAAAAGAAAAAGCCCAAGTGAAATAGGAGTTGGAGGTAGATCCTATCAGAGCCATCTTGCATCTGCCATACTTAGAATTTTCATTTTGAGAGTGGATTTTTTCTTTGGCTGTTGATTTCTTAAATCTATGAAAGCATTGAACATATTAGAACATCCAGCCACACTTCACATCAGAGAGAAGCCTCCCATGCTTTGGTTTTTCCTTTAGAGATTTCCAAAGTCTTACTCTGTCTAAAATACTTCCACCTGCATGAGAATTTACACATGGCTACTTGACATGCAAATCACCAATAGCAGAGAGAATTACTCTACTCTTCAATGGCAGCTTCAAGGTGATCCTGTAAAAACATCTCAGCAGAGCAGGAAGACCACGGTACTGAGGGCTCCTTAGGGCGATTGCATGTGCACAGAGAGAGGAGTTTCAGTGCACTGAAGACACACAGCTCTGTATCTCTGCTCTAGTTCACCCTGCATGTTAAATCTCTGCCCTGCGGGAACACCAAAAAGGTGTTTACAGAAGGAGGTCTCTGAACTATTTCATCCTGTATCTGGGGGAAAATGGAAACCCTGCTATTGGGCGAAACAGTGTTTATATTGTTGATTTGCCATGATTGCTGCTTTTGCTGCCAAACAGCTCGGCTTTGTTGTTACCCCATGAGCATCATGTTTGTAGGCACCTGACATACACAAACCCCAACTTGATTCCAGATTGTGCACCTTCTACCACCCTGAGATTTCAGCCTTTTCCTAGACTCCTGCATTCCACTATTTCATCAAGAAGGAGGAACAAAGACTACCTTATCTAATCAGATTGAAGGACATCTTTTATTCTCCATCAAAAAGCATGACCATGGTGCCTAACAAGTAGCTTGAGTCTTTTATGTTTGTTTTCAGTTTGAGCAAGAGGAAAATAACAGGTTTAGCTTTTGTAATTCCCTACATACCTCCCAAAACCAGTCCAGTTCTATTCTGACCACAGAAATCCTTGCTTTTGAAATACAGGCATGTGTTAGATAAGCCTGGATAGAAACAGGACTAAAATGAGACCACAACATTAATTTTTATCTTTGACTCTTGGCACTGAAATGTGGTTCTAGAGAGATGCCACAAAGCCATTTTGAAAATAGTTTCCAGAGGACAAAGCTAAAATCTGGGTTTCATTGCACTCTGTCCTGCAGATAAAGATTTGTCCTAAAATGTTTACAGATTGTAGAGGAAGCAGACACGCATTTTTCCCAAATATGCAGGAAAAGATCATGGCAGACTGAGGAGCTGATCCTGTTCTTCCAGTGTGCCATACAGATTAGCACAGAACATTTTGTGCATTTTTACTTGCATAAAATTTTGCCTGCCCTGTTGAGGTGACCCAAAGTAAACAAAGGCCACAAAATGTGGGTTTTTTTAGTGGGAGAACATCTCTTGAGAAAATAGACACATTTGCCTGGCCAAAGATTATGACAAAAAAGAACTCAAACAAAAAGGCTCCCACACAACTCTAGTACTGTAGGTACTCCTCTACAGCAAGAGTTCTCTTGTGCAGAAATAGTAGCCTGGCCTTTCACATGTCCCAGGAAGTGTGCACAATACCTGTCTAGCTTAACATCCCAAAGACAGCCACATGTAAGGGAGATGATATTGCACATCCCTGAATACTCTGAAGGACTGCAGTGAAGACCAAGACTCAAATTACTGCTAACAAATACCCAGTGTTATCATGGCCAGAATTTCCTGCAAAGCCACATATCCATTTTCTATTTTGCCTGATCTGGGATGAACTACTGTACTCTAAAGACCAGACACGTGCACACAAGAAGGCTTTAAACAATTTACTTTTTGTTACCAGTAATGAAAAAAAAAAGTCTAAGCCTAAGAATAACCATGAAACGAATTTTTCTTGCAGCTCCATCCTAATTACTGCCTGCCTGCTTGTTGTCTGACTCCATGAGCAAAAAAATATGTAATTCAAGACATATTTAATGCATGTTTTTAGAATGTTGAAAAATTATGTTCACATGTATAAAAGTCAGGTTTTAAAGGCAACATCCTGCACTCTTTCCCAAGAACTGCTAGGGTTTATCAGTTGTCTGTCAGACCTCCTGTCACACTCGAATGAATTGAAAAAAAGTCCCATTACAAAATGCAGAAAAGAAGCACAGTTTCTTCCTGCAATCATATTTTGTAAGTAGTAAATCCAGACTACACAAAGCAAATTGTCAGCAATAAATTCACTAGAGAAACTTAATGGTTGTAACAGACTACAGTTGTTGTAATAATTCTATTATTACAACAGAATAATAATTTCCTGATTAATTAATAATTGTACAGCACAACTTCGCTTTTTCACTTTTTAATGTTAAGCAGTAGCCCCATCTATCCACACCCATGGCATATCAGTGAAAGACACCTAAGAACTGCACACTGAAACATATTTAGACTTTGAAAAGATACGGAACATAGTCTGAAACACACATCTTGTCTCAGGACCCAGAAACACTACCAGGTCTACTGGTTAAGATAAATAACTAGCATAAATACTAAGCATAAGACAACACAAGAAAGAAAGAGGACACCTTGATCAAACAGCCTATTCTGTTCCATCATTTAATAGTAGCTTTTCTTTGTTTTGACACTGAAAGAGCCTTCTATTACTACAAAAAATAAAGCCTTTTCCAGCAAATATCTTAGTGGAAAGAAAAAAATATCCTATAACTTCCTGGGGGAGCTGAAGAACACTGCAAAGCTTATAGACACAGTCTTGATAAAATTCCCATCAGAGGCCATCAGACTCAGGCAAAAACATGTAATGTTGGAGACCACAGGAATCAGGGACTAAAAAGATGTACCAGACTACAGGAGCCAGGTCCCTTGCAGACTTGTCACAGGAGTGGGTGATCCACTCCTATCAATACAGAAAAATTGTCAAAGGTTATGCCACAACAGGAAACAATGGGGGAGAAAAAAAAAATCAATTATTAGTCAGAAACAGCCAGCACTGAACCAAAAGTTGAGAGAGAGTTCCAACTTCAGGATTGTCAAGATGTCAAGATGTCCACACATCCAGCTCTAAATCAAAGCAAGAACTCTTAAGTGAATTGTTCAAGTAACTAGCAAGAATGTGGTAGAGAATACAAATACCTTAGAAAAGATTAAAAAAAAATACATAACAGATAGCATAGAAAAAATAAGCAAGGTAACAAGTTATGATAAACACAGCATCAACCTGTTCAATATTTTTATTTTTCCTTTCTGGGCAATGGTTAACTTATTTTACATAATTTTATCACTATTTTTTTTTTTTTAATGTGAAATGTGAATGAAAAAGTGCTAGTGGCAATCCTGGATGTGAGAATGGCTCAGTTAACAGGCTGACACAAAAATCCCAGGAAGATCTATAAAACAGGCAGTTGAACACAAATTCCATGATGTAAGCCTATGAGTTTTCAATGCATTAGGATTGGTCAGCAGGGTCAAAAATATTTTTTTTATTAAATATAAAAGTGTTTGCAGAAATATCACACCTAAAGAAAAGGTTCAGTGAAAATAATAGATTACAGGAATATCTTCCTATGATTTAGAAACTAGTTACCAGTTTACAGATTAGGAAGAAGTAGAACATGGGTCCAACATACTAAATAAAGAAAATATATGACAGGAGAAAGTAAGGTAATAGAGAGGCGGGAAAATGTGCTTAATTATATGGGCTAGCCAAAAATAAAGAAGATTAATAGGAGATTTAAAAGCACCCAGAAAACCTAGGACACAATGTATTTGAAATTCAACACAGAAAAGGAATATTAACTTTCTCTGAAAGGAAAAAAAATTCTTAGTTTCACACATGTATAAGTAGCTACTCCGGTGAAAAATAAAGGAAAACCTAGAACACTGTAACAATAAAAGGAAAGCAATTTGCACAGCTGTATGAAGGTGTTTTACTCTTGACCACCCGCCTACATGAAAACTTACAGGTTCCATTTATGGAATTTCAACAATGAAATAGTAACTTTTGAAATTTATTGTATTTCTTTACTTCTAACACTTACTTCATTGTGACAAACTCAATCTTAAATAAAACACAGGAAATAAAGAAAGGCGTAGAACTTAGTAGTGCGACTGAAAAACTTCCCCAGAAGCAGAAATAAGAAAGTTTAACACTATTCTATTGAAAGAAACAGCAACGAGAGTTAATGTAATGGGAGAAACGATGGGTACAAACAGGCAGTAGACAGTGTTGCTACTGGCTTAGATTAACTATGACTACCTTTCCACTGAGCTCAGGGAAGTGCAATCTTCACTCCCAATTTGTTCACATACGGATGCTGGGGTCTGTCCTGCAGCCACAAGCACGTGCAGCCGCAGCGTGTGAGGCTTTATTCTTCCCTCTCAACCACTAACACTTCCCAGTAATTGTGGTTCACTGATGTGATATATGACTGCTGACAATCTTAAATGCATAGCTTTTTATCAATCTTTATAATTGTATTTTTTTGGGTTAGTGTTTTATCAACAAACAGGCTTCTTTCATGTATAGCACCTTCTGAAATACTTGAGCACACGAGGATTGACAGAAAGGATATCGATATCTATTAATGTAATTATTTTTTTAAATCTATTTCATAAACAGTATAACTGTTATCAAGAAGATATTTATTGGCTATTGTTCAGAAAATATTATATTTTAGTCTTCTACTATTATTTGAAACTATTCCCAAATTGACGAAGGTATTCTTATCCACAAAAATGTTGAGGAATTTCTGAATTAACATGATGCAAGGACCACAAGACCTGGGTCACAAACAATGTCTTTTACTCCCAAAGCAAGCTTCTATTACTGTGGGCACTGATTCAAGCCTTGCCTTAACAGGCAAGAAATGATGAGTGAGTTAACAGCACAGAATTGCCATGCTGAAAGACAAGGGGAACTGTTCAGTGCAGGTGCAAAATTCCGGGGGCTTGAGGCACATAATGTCAGTTCTCATAAGTAATCATCTTCCAACACTGCTATTATTTCAGGTGCTTCTCACTATTTACGTGGAAAACAGTTGTCATTATTTCATCATCTGGCCACTTCGGAGGACTCCACAGGATTTAGATAATGCTTTTTAAAAATTGCATGGATTATTGAATTAAACCAAATTGATTTGTTGGCTTGAGAAAGGGGTGAGAAAAAGAGCCTTATTGCCATTACTCAGTAAGTTTATTACAGATTGCTCACTAAACAAAAATTACAGGCTTTGTTTGCATGTTGTGTGACAAACTTGAAACTACAAGTGTTTACATGTGCTGCACGCATACACTTTGGGGTTTTAATAGCTGGTTGACAAGAGATTAAAGGCAGAAATATGGCATTTTATTAAAGCAAACATATCAGTATGCCTTCCATGATAAAATGATCTAGTTTTCTTCAGACACAAAAGTTTCTGTTGAGTGATACCTTTGAAATTCCTTGAGGGCACCCTATTATTCACTTTCCCCAGCAGAGAGCAGCTGCAAATGGTCTCCAATTTTCAAAGAGTATTGCCTGGTCATTCTTTACTGTCAAAATGAAGAAGAGCATAAAAGTTAAGTCAATAAAGTAATATGAAATGCTTAATATAAAAATTCAAGAATGAATGATTAACCATTAAAAACTTACAGTAGCTATTTCAGCCAGGAAAAAAAATTAACATTTCCCTTGAAACCTATTAACACTCCTTGTAAACAATATTCTTTCTTGAAATATATGACCTTTCCTAATGCTCTCCATACACATGGCATTTTTCTTATATCCACTTTACCTTCACTGATATGCAGCTGAATTCCTCGGGAGAGGGTGTTTAGAGCCCCTTCCTCTGATGCACTGAAAAAAATGTACCCTTTGATTGCATTCCCCTTCACAAATACACCTAACTTTCAGCTTTAGATCTTAAAATCCTTTCCTCATCTGAGAGTTGCATGGCCTGTTGTGGCTATTGACATGACACCACCATTCGAGCCACAGCCAAATGCTGAGCATAAAATTGATCTCTCTCATTTGAGCCCCTGGTAGTCACGGGTATGTGCAGCAGGAGAAATGGCACTTCCCTGCTGCATGTAGCTGAACAGAACATTTAAAAACCTTCAAATTATCTCAGTTTCTGAGCCTTGGGTGACTACTTACACTAAGCACTGCTCATGCAACCTTTTGCACGGGAAATATGATCCAGGTTTTAGGAGAACTTTTAGAAATTCTCCAATTTCTGGCCTTTCTTAGGCCTTTCTAGCACTTTTCCCTAAAAGTGCAGAATGTGTGAACTATGTATTGTGCAGGTGACCCTGAGGAAAAACTGACACAGAAAATGCCTGTATTTTACATAGGAGACTAACAGATGTATTGGTCTAAAACTACCAAAAGACAGTTTTAGGAGTACACTCAGGGTTAGAACCTGAGATTCCACTAGCTCCACAATGACAGTGCGAGCCAAAACAATGGTAAGGTAATTTGTATCTTGCTGGAAGCAATTACATCATTAGAAAGATTTTGTGACAAAAATGATTTGAACAGTGATGGAATTGGAAGGTGTACAGCAAAAGTGAGCATCAATGCTCACTTGTGTGAAGTCACAGTATCAACTCCTCAGTTGAAAAAGATGTCAAAGGAAGGGGAAGGTGACACCCAGGACTGGCTTCCTATGGCTCACGCATAGTACATGGGTAACTGCCACTGGGGCTACGACTTCTTCAATTTCTCTTTCTTATTGGGATTTATGGGAACAGCCCAACAGGCCAACATTCTGTGCAAGACAGCACATCACAGTGACAATGACTACCACAGATCTCTGAATTTCGGGTCTACTGGACTGCACATAGCATCTCACATAAGAAAACATGTTTGCAGATCACTTCAGTTAGATCATAACCAGATTTTTGGGGAAGGCAAAATTAGAGAAACACTGATTAGGAAAGTCAAGGCAACCATGGCTTGGAAAAAATGAAATAGAAAATAAGAAGTAATACTATCAGTAAATTAAAATCCTTCCATTAGGAAAATACTCTCTAAAAAGCAGAGCAGAACTCAACTCAGATAAAGCAAAATACACAGATATCCACTTGTAGCTCTAGCAAATCTAGAAGGATAAGTAATACAGATCATAGGGAGTTAATTATCTGCATCACTTCATTCTGACTTTAGAGATGGGTGTCTAAATACAGATATAAATACAAATACAGTCATATCCTAGTAATATTTCAGAGCTCATCAAGGAAGGGAGAATGGGGCTCTGAGCCCCTCCCTGGTCTAATAGAAGGTCATGGCAGGGGTGTTGTAACTAGATGATCTTTAAGGTCCCTTCCAATCCAAAACATTCTGTAATTCTATGATTCCAAGATTTCTGGTTATCTGGGAAACTGGAATTCCCACTTCACTAGCTGCCTGTGAAATAGACATAGAATCTGTGCAAAAAAATTACATAAACCAGGGATCATAAGTCACACCTCAAAATGCAGTGTTTGGAAAATTGCACTGGAACTCAGGACTCTGTGTTTACTGCATAGACTGAACCCATACCAAAATAATCACAATTTACATCTATCCATAAGGAACTTGAACACCTTCCTTGAAATGCTGCTCAAATGTATCTCTGAATAAATGAAAGATGCACCTACATTCTCCACTGTACAGCTAAATGTGTCAAAGGAATATCATCTTACCTCAGGTCTACAGAAGACAGTGAACTGAAGTAAAGCCCATATTAACAGGTGAAAGCAAGGCCTTGTTTCCTTGTTACAAATCTTAATACAACTGTTGGTAATTAGATGTTAAGTAGATCTTTCAAGACAGCAATTTAGAAAACACAAAGCTACAAGCATTAGAGGCGGATATTGCATTTGAAGTCACATTTAAAGCAAGGATGGTAAAATCTACATTGTAACTGGTGAATCCTGTGATCTAGTGCTGCAGTGTTACAGCATTTACTCTAATAATCTTGGAAATACACACTTTACATGTACTCTGGTTTCAAATAGAAATAGTGAAAATACCATATATTAAAAGTGTCAAAAGACTTTTCCACAAAGCTAGAAAAAATTCAGTGAGGTGCTGAATTTAATATGAGTTTATCAAAGTAGTCTTAATTCAAAGAAAAAAAAGTGGGGATAGCTCAGACAGGTTTTTTACAAATCTATTGAAAATCTTGTATTTATGCTTAAACTAAAATACTTTGTTAAGTCCCACTGAAATTTATAGCTCCTAGATTAAAAAATAAGCTTTAGTTTCTTCATTTTCCTGACAGGAATCTCAGTTTTCATGGTCTGAAAATGGTATTCATTAAAGATTACCACTCCCTCCAAAGAATGATTAAAACCACATAGTTTAGACTCTTATTGCTAGTTACCATTAAAAAGTTCTATAAATAAAGATAAAGATATCAGCCGGCCTTAGTGAAAACCCCCATGACTGGTCATAGGCTACCCAATCATTCCAGACTTCTTGTTGCAGTAAAAAATTAAACTCACCTGTGAAGTAGGCACCCAATTAGAGTGAGACTGGATCATGCATATAGTAAAAGAGTGAGCAGCTCAGACATATTTATTGCTTAAATTTCACAGAATTTAGTAAAGTTTTAAAGTGGGAACTCATTGAAACTACACACTTGCAAGGGAAGAAAATCCAAAAGTAAGACACAGGATGTTGTAGGCAGTAAATAGACAAAAAACTCTAATAAAATGCAAGACAGAATTAGAAGTGGTGTGTGGTAATAATAAATTACATATAGTCTCAAAATGGAACAGAATAAGTATTAGAAACTTGCTAATGAAGTCATATGAAAGCTTAAAGACAAACCAGAGACTGAAGATCAGACACAGCTGAATAAAAATAGATGTGGATGATGTAGACTTGTATATTTGAGCTCACAGTCCAAAGAGTCTCTTATACAGACTGTGGGCATCTAGCCATTAAATAGCAGCACAATTACAGAAAAACACATCTTGACCTGGTTCTTACTATAATTTCTTTTTCTTTTACAATATAGTAGAAAAGAAGTGCCAGCATACTGTATGTTCTCAAAAGTTGGTTTCATACCTTTACATATCTTCCTGAAGACATGATAAACACCATCTACTCTGAAAAAAAAAAGTAAGACTTTTGATGTTAATCAACCTTTTCTGGAAACTTCTAACTTCTAACTCACACTTCCTTCTCCTAGAAGAAATATGTTGGTCAGGCATGAGTAGTCAGCATCATTGTGTGTGTTTATTTGTTTGTTTTAAATGCATGGGGGTTTTTTCTAGATGAAGCTTCTGTGAGTTCTAGCTTAAAACTAAATTACAACCCTTAAAAAAATTATTGGCATCTAATTTGTGCTCATGAATTAAATTCCCACAGGTTATTTTCCTTATAAAGGAACATTATAAAAATAGTAGAAAAATGTTAAAGGTCTGCTGTGGCATATTTTATATGATTTCCTGTGATAATCAGTAGAAACCTTCTATGCTTGAATTATGTTCCACCGCCAATCAGACCATGTCCATCAGTGAAAACAGCAATCCTAATCTGACTGTTGTCTAAACCAAAATGGAATTGTCATAGAACACTTCAGAGCATTTATTATTAATATTATTATTATTAGGCATTTACTGCCAGAAAAATACACTCCCTAGTTCACTCTCTGTGTAGTTATTGTTGTTTGGCTGGTGGCCACCACCAAGGGTGGTGAGAGTATGAACAGCTCCAGCACATTTGGGCATTCTACTTTATTCTTTTAGATGTCACACCTTGATACTGCTTTGCCTCATAAACATGTACCATTGGGTGTAATTTTAAAAGCTCCAAATCTCAGAACACTGAATGAACTTTTCGCAATTTTAAACCAGCCTCATGAGTTTGGAGGATATGGTCTGACACGTAAATTCAGCAGGAGTAGCACCAGCAGGGACATTGCACTGCAGTAGATGCTCCAGATGTCAAGGCACCCCTGCGTAACTAAAATAAGTCCCCATTAGAAGATTTTAGGATCCTAGTAAAATTTTCCTAAAATATTTTTGTAGTTGAGACAGTACAGTTCAATCTTGATGAGCGCATTCATTTATGATTTGTATTCTTTGCCTCCACAATGAATTATGGAGCCCAATTCTGGAGATCCAGGATTGTACTCAATGGAATGTCAGGTTTGTAACATAGCCTTGAGATGAGAAGCAAGTCTCTAAGGCACAGAACACACCAGGTCCTGAATCACACTAACCTTAAGCCATTTTTATTACACCTCCCCACCACAGCAAAAACACTCATAAGGTGAGAGAGCTTCTACAAAATGAAATAATCTCAGGAGGAGGTACAATTCTACATGCTGATGTTTTGTTCTAAGCTTTCTTCAATCAGCCTCATAAACCATAAGATAAACTCCTTATTTTTCATGAATATTCAGTTCACAGCCTTTTGCAGAAAATCACTGGGAGCCATACTGATGGAGTGTGACATCTTGATCTCACATTGACACATTACATTGCTTCCCATCTTCTCAAATCATAAATGAAAAGAGTGGCTGCATTCCACAGTCTCTGAATTCTTTCAAGACAGCTCAGCAATCTACGACTGAAAGGTAGGATAAATTATTACAGGAGACTTCTCAGCATGGCTGTTCTAAATCAAATGCTGTCAAATAATTTTTAACTTTCTTTGATCTGCACTCAATCTCTGTGTTCTTTGCTGACCTATAGCACAGACTCTCCTTGACTTCCATTCCTTTATTTTTCAGTGTCTCTGCTCATAAACTTTTATTTTCCCTTTTTTATCATGTAAGTGCAGAAATATATAAAAAAAAGACCCTAGATCCAATGGCTTGGTGACTTTTATTTTATAGTTGCTTGAAAAAAACTCACCAACCTAGTAAGTATGGTAGGATTCTAAAAAGAAATGAGAAAAAGACAGGAAGTTAAATAAGAAGGAAAAATATGATGTTTTGGCCTCAGAAAGTATTCTCCCTAAGGTGTTTTATGGTTATAAGAGGCACATCACACAAACTCTGTGTCTGCTGGCTCCCACAATATATTTTATAGGAGTAATGACTATAACTTCAAAAGCTGCACAGAGAGGAGACTTGGGCAGGAAGGAAAATAAAAAAAAAAAAAAAGGAATAGGAATATTAATGAAGAGAATTAAATGAGAGTAAATGAGAGCAAGAGGGGAAACCACAGACACACAGAGTAGGATAAAATGAAAAGGAAATGATGTGGCTTAAGAAATAGCATACTAAAATTAAACAAATGAATCCACAGTAAATGCTGATATCATTGATGGTGGTTGCTACTGAAATGGTGCCTGGAGACTGAAGTGTAGGGTTTTATCCAATTACACACTGCATTGCATTGTATGAACAAACTCCAGACAGAAAAGACACTCAGCTGTCTTGCCAGGGTGTAATAGATGAATACGTGGACAAACAGAGATAAAGAGAGAGGACACAAGGTAACAGTAGGCCAAGGCACCCTCAGTCTGAAATGTCACACACTTCTGCTTACTTTGAGGAGAAATATGGATTCTAGTCCATATGCCCTGAACAGAAGTACTGTTCAGCTTTGCATTCTTTATACCTGA
This sequence comes from Taeniopygia guttata, assembly GCF_048771995.1. Lineage (NCBI taxonomy): Eukaryota > Metazoa > Chordata > Aves > Passeriformes > Estrildidae > Taeniopygia > Taeniopygia guttata. Next base: position 64,597,737 of record NC_133026.1, on the reverse strand, counting down.
GTATCTTCAAACACAGTCCAAGATCTGGATAAGGCAAATGTATTTAATTCCCTTACCGGTTCCTAAACACCTCTTTTGCAGCACCTGGGTTTTCAAGTGCCTCATCTGTGGTAGTAGAGCACAGTAACTGCAACACAGTGATTCTTGATTAACGGAAGCTGTGAAAATTTATTGGTTTGGGACATTGCCCATGGTCCAATTCTCAGAAAGTGCAATGCAAAACACCAGAACTAGAACAGTTCTCTGTTTTGCACTACAGCAGGTAGAGCATACAAGCAAGAATTTGTCCAACCTCCTTAAAAGTCTCTAATGGCAAAGACTGCATAACGTGTCATTCCAGGGATTAACCTAGCGAGAAAGTCCCTCCTAATGTCAGTCATTTTTTGATAAATGAACAAATAGTTTCCTGTCATGACTTTGCTGGACCTGGAGATGTGTCCTTGATACATCAGAAAGCTGCTTTGTGTCTCTGCAAATTTCTTTTTTTATGGAAAGCAAGAGAAACACCATTTTAAGAAAGGTTTTACTTAGTGAATTCTAATAATGATCCTTTTCTTTTGTGCACTACCTGTTAGCCTTCTCTTGAACACTCCACAGCCTGTCCATATTTATCCCTAAAATGTAATTCCCAGAACTTAGGCAAAAGCTATTCCAATTGAATGGCAAAGATGAAACAGGCATCTTATCTTATATTCAGTCATATTAATGTGTGTTAAAGAAGTTCATGCTTTATATTAAACACAGACATGAGTTATCCTAATTAAATTCTGTTTAAATGCCAACCCAACTACAGAGCCTCCTCAACAACACCTCACCCTGACATTGAAACCATGTTCCAAGCTCTCATTGCTCACCGCTCCTAATATCAATTTAATTCAACCGTAAAGTTACAGGGAATTTGCAGGACAGGCAGAGATGGCAACTCTAATTTCTTTTTAACAATCACACATGAGAGCCATGAAGAAGGGGGAATAGTTGTTATTTTACATTAAAGAGGGTGGCTGGATTAAAATAAACCCTAATAGTTTGACTGAAAAGTTACTAAAAAGGACAGAATTTGGCAGTTGGGTTCTTTTCAATGGTCAGTGCATAACGGAGTCTCACAGAGACCTGGATTACATCAGCTGTGACAAGATACTGTGAACTGTACCTCTAAGAACTGCTCAGACCCTTTTGTTATTTGAACATGCATTCTGAGACTCCAGTCAGCAAAGAACACGGAAACTTGTAGGAAGGGTTTTCATAGTCCAGACTTACTTCCTTCCACAGTTTTCATTCCTTGCCCCAGGAAAGTTACTGCTACTGTTAAAGCAATGAAGACACCATTGTTCAGCTTTTTGCTGTTTAAACCTGTGCAGCTACTGGAGTTCATATTTTGTTTTCCATATTTCTGCTCTTATGCATTCAAATTCAAATTGACAAATGCCTTTGTATATAATTTTAAACCCTCCCCATCTCTAATGCATCAGTATCTTGTTACATTGCCTTTGATTTCATTGTTTGCAATGCTAGTATCAGCAGCATGGAATTGCCAAGGCACTAAGCAGCCCAATTTTTCTTTAATTTCTCAGAAAATTGACAGCTTTATGAACTGCCTCTTTACCTATGCCCCATAAACATGTCAGGCTGTGGAAAACCATTCTAATTAAATCCCGAGGGATTGCAATGGAAGATTATAGCTTCTTGGCAGGTTATTAAAAAACAGTTGTTCATATATACACAAATATCTGTACTAGAACCTAGCATTTGACAGAACAGCCAAGGAATTAACCCCACTGGCAACTCCAAGTAACACTCAACAAAAACAAGAACCACCACCAAAAAAAAGAAAAGCAACAAACCACTGAAAACTAAAACCAACAATAAGCCACAAGCCACCAGAAAAAGAACCCAAGCCAACCAAAAAAGCCAAAGTAAAACAACTGAGTTAATTAAAATGTGAGTGGGCAGGAACAAATTGGGGAGGTGTCCTTATATTTGATTCCTTTCCAAAAGCTGCAAATTCAAACTTTCTTCTGGAATCATCACCTTTTATCCTTGACTACAAACACCTGATAAAAAGGAAAACAGAAAACTTCTTGTAAGGTCCATAGAAATGGCTTTGCTAACTGCATAGCCTTGGAGTAAGTATATTAGAGTAGATGGATAAGTGAGTCATTTGATGCAGCATAATATTCCTTCTGTCTGCTCTGATCATCCCATGGAACACATAAAAACTTCTGATGGTAAAATATTGGGTAGAGGTCAGCATGCATCCTTCCAAACAACATCCTCAAATAAGCTTGCCTTTGAGATGTGCTTGTTGCCCCTGCCCTTGCACCTGAAAGAAGTTGTCCAACCTCTCATCCCAGCAATGCGTATTCAGGATTTAGATACTGAGGAATTTCTGGGAGATTATATAGCAATTTGATTTTGTAACCTGTGTCTGACTTTTCACAAACAAACTGTTTGCATTTTGAAGGCAACTTTCAAAATGCAATTTTGTTGAGAGCTTCTTGAGCTGCAGCTACAACAGGCAACCTTTGTCTCTCCTCTAGGGCCTGCCATCTTCAAGCAGAGCAGCCTTGTTACCAGAGAGGAGGAGGGTGAAGGAAACAAATTAAACGTTATTGCACCAAATGTTCTTGCTATGAAGAAACAAGTACAGTATCATTGAGCCAGCTGTGTAATGGGTTTTGCAAATATCTGGACTTCTGAGAAGCTATACATGATTTTAGTATTTATTTTCCTGAAACATGTTCTGATGTTACCAAATATAATCTGTCATGCAAATATTTAGTACATATCTACTTAGATTTGTTGTTATTCCACATTTATGTGAATAGAATTTCAATCAACAAAAGTATGAGAAATTTCCAAGACTTAAAATATTAAAAGACTGACGCACAAAAATGCATTGATTTCATGATCTGAGATGACAGAGACTTACACTTAGAGGACTCCAAGTTTTTATCTGAAAAAAACTACATTAGTTGTACATTACATAAAAGGAGTTTTAAAAGAAATACCTGTTACTCTGACAATACATGTGTGAAACACCAAAAAAGCTGTGTATCAAACTGAAAGCAAGATGAATAAAGAACAAACACAGAGGTACCTGAATATAGCACCAGACTGACTCAAGTCAACAAATTCAGAATTAAATATATCTGGTATCATCTTTTTGTGTGCACTGATAAACTGAAAATGCTGCTCCAGCATCGGTTACCCAAAAATCACATTGCTACTAATGAGAGTGAGGAATCAAGTAAAGATAAGAATTAAAAGGTATATTTTAGAAGTACATTGGACCTGACAGATGATTTCCCCCCTGCCAATTACTTGATTTATTCATTCATATAAATATATAAAATTTACCACAGCTTGTCTATTACTTGGCTAGGAAATGACTAGGTGATTTTAAAAAATACACAAAACCTTCTTCAATGTTCACACAGTACATTAAAGCACCAAGATGACTACTGGCTACATTCCTGCCTTACATAACATCAGTGGTTTATTGTTCTCCTCTAGAAGGGGATACATTAATGGATAATGACAAGTAGAATAAACACTGGAATTCGAACCCTGATAAGGTTTTTTTTGGATAGGGGAATTTATATTCTAAATCGCTTAACAGCTTTCAACGAAGTGCCAGTCTTGGTTTGATTTAAAAAGGGGATTACTTTGTTACTCTTACTGGAAAAATGTGACAGAGCATCTGTTTGGCTGTGAGCAAGGACACATTCAATGTGATAGGGACATTTTCCTCCACAAATTAATATATTTAATTTTGAAAGTTATTCTGTCAGCCTACAGGTTTTATTCATGGTAGGCTTGTGTCATTCTCAGAAACTTCCATGTTAAAAATACACTAATCAACCTATTTGAAGAGAGAAAAACCAAGACAGAAACCATGCTTGTTCTTCATTAAAAAAAAAAAAAAAAAAGCTAATCTGGCTGTCTAGTGACACAAGTCCATTTTATTTAAGATCAAATGGAGTTTGTACATGTTCAGACAAATCATTTCATTTTTAGGCTACTCACAGAAAAGTAGTAAAAGTCTATAGCTACAGCAAAACTGTGTGAGTCTATAGCTGAAGAAAACTGGGAGGTGGGCAGGTTCTAGAAAAGGATCATGGGTACATTAGGTCACAGATGAAAATCCAAGGAGGAAATACCACTTACAAAGGTAAGTCCTCACCCCTCCCCACATGAAACAATCCCAGGATCAGACACTGAACCTCCTTTATCCTCGTGTAGCATCTCAGGTCTTTTTTCCTTTGAAAAATCAGCTACCAATTTCACTGTATAGCATATGATTTTACTTGGAAGGCACCTAATTTATATCTTCACATACAATCACAAAAGAAAACTGCAGTCTTCTGAGAAAAATAGTGGGAAACAGTAAAACAAAAATATCCAGTATTACCTACTTTCTTATTTTATGCTTGCAAATTGGAAAGGGGTGGAATATTTGACTTTGGAGTCACTGCACATTACAACTAACAAATAAGACACTGTATCTACTGTAGGCACTGACTGTATCTATCCCCTTCTTTATCAGGGGAGAAAAAAAATAATGAAGCCACTTATATCTGCGTTCTATAAGAACACCCATCTTTCTTTGAAACTTAGTGCAACTGAGATGAATCTGGCTTCCCTGCTTTCAAATAGCTAGGTTTTGTTTACTGGAAGGGGGCATGGGGGGGAGAAAGTGATTTTGATTTATGTACCTGCAATCACAGGATGGAGGAAAAAAAAAGTCTTCAACCACAATGCCCAGTTCTCAAAATGAATCGTTTGCTGGTTATAGTTGAGTGGAGACTGATTTACCACAGTATTAAAAAAAAAAAATACTTTTCAGAAAAATGGTTACGAAAAATGCATGTTAAACTCATTTTCTTGCTCTCCAATACAGTGAAGAAATTAAAACTGGGGAAGACATAACATTAAGTAGTAAATAATTCAGCATTCTGCCATGTTGTAGATCCAAGAATTGCCCAATCCCAATGAAAGCCTAATGTTTAAGAATTAAGTCAGGACCTTTACAGAAACAACAAGGCAAGAGAGTAGCATGAAACCTTGAGCAGCATCCTACTCTAATTTGTAAAAAAATACAGACTTCTTCCATAATACAGTGTACCTCCATCACCTGGTTGCCACTGTGCCTCTCAAGAGTATTAACAGGAAAGTATAATTTAAAAAGGAGAAAAAGTGTTTGAAGCACAGAAGTAATCATTAGTTTTACCAAAGATGAATGCAGAACCAGAGATAAAGTCAGAATTACCTTAGACTTTTTTGCCAATAACACATTTATAATAAATACTAATATTAATTAATAGTTATGAATATTTCTCTGGAAGCTCTAAATCAGGTTCAGTCCTTTGTAAAGAGCCGTGGTGACTGAACCTCTCCACATTCAATGAAGAAGGCTAAGGAAGTTAAGTTAGCCTTTGCCAGAGGCTAGGAGTGTGAACATGAACAGTTCTTTTCCCTCTTTAATATTCATTTATACAAGTCAAATTCTGATCTCATTTATAATAACATAAATCTAGAATGACTCCCTTGCAGTCACTGGAGTGAATTCAGATTTACTGTAGACTCTGTAAATAAGAACAGAATTTAGCCCATACACATTTAATTTTCTTGTCTAACAGATTATATCTCTTGATGAAAGAAAAAAAAAAAACCAACAACCAAACCGCCTCAGACTTGGGAATGAGCAATAAGAAAGGCAGCACTGAGCAGCTCCTGCACTAGCAGGAAGGCCCCAAGAAAGGTAGCTAAGTGCAACCTAAGGGACAAACCTATTTCTTTATGTTTTTCTGGAGATCTTAAATTCTGTCAAAAGTATATTCAGCTCTGATAAATCGTAAATATACTGTAGACTTGCTCCATTTCCTAGGTGTGTTGCTGATTGTTAGTAATTTACACTCAAGATATAGCAACGATTTGCCATTGGCTTGGGGGAAATTGTTTTGCTGCCTATGATTTATAGCTATGATTTGCCTAAGAGTTTTATGAGGCAGTTTTTCCTGAATATGCCCTTAGTGAAAGGCCCCAAACAGAGGCAGCTTACAGAGACCCTCAGACAGTAACTTATTTCTCCTTCACCCAAATAACAGGAGACTGTTCAAATTTTGTATTACTTTCACCCTTCTTCCTCTTGCTCCAAAAAAAAAAAAAAAAAAAAAAAAAAAGGCACAGGTTTTCATGGATTTCATGATATATGCCTGTCTTGGCATAATATATCACAGTATCACAACATTCTCTGTGACAGTGACATATCAGTTAATCTGGGCAAGGTATAATACCTGATATCTCTCTGATACAAGTGATACCTGGATAGATCTGCATCTCATGGAAAGGCACATAGACCTTACAAAGCAGGAAGGTCTGATGATGGGGGAAAAGTGCCAAAATCTCATTTCTGAATACTTGAAGCAACTGTTCAGAAGGGTCCATTTGCTTTGTCAAAAATATGCCCAAGAAGATGTTCTGTGGCTTGTTACTGCTGAATTACCTGACCAGGGAATAACACAGCTCATCATACATGTTATGAACCTAACTCATAGGAGTGTTCCAAACAGCTCTCAGCATTGAGCTCATTTTCTGTAAAATACTTTTGTTCCTTTTTTACTTTGTCACATATTTTCCCCAAAAGTTATAATCAGTTTTTGAAAATACATATGGCCAAAACGCTATCTGGATATTCACAGATGTTACATGTTTTTTTTAATTAGCAGATTCTCTTATGGTATTGATTACTTTTTATTGCTGTTGCATTAGAATTTCTGAAATAATGGGATCCCATTATTGTGCTGGAACTTGGAAAACATGGAACAGACTAATTTATTATAGCTCAAATGTAGTTGCATGTTAAACTTCCCAAGGTCAGCACCAGAAATGCAGCAACCAACCTAACAGGATTTTATTCCATTTCAACACTTAAGTGGATTTAGAGGTTACAGGTAATTTCTTCCAAAATTATTTGTGCAGATCCCTGTCTTGCACATATGTTCTCAAAACATTCCATAGTGACTAGTGACACTCAGTGGTTCATTAAAATCACTTCCAGTGACCCTGATAATCACGTTATAAAGGTCAGATGATGTCTAAGTGTGTCACACTGAAGTGCCAAAACCTAAAGTACTTAAAATCAGCACTGTAAGCAAAAGAATCGCTGTACACTGAATGTTTCTTTTGCTTTGTTAGGACATTACCTAGACACAAAAACTAACCAGGTTGAAGATAAAATATCATGCATGTTTTCTGGCAGAAACGAGGAATCGTAAGGCTATTATTTGTTAAGCAGTATCTCAAGTATATGTTTGGCTTCCTACTTTTCTCAACACTACTGTTCTGCTTTGTAACCTGAGTTGTGTCACTCATCCTCCAGACCCACTTAGTTTTATCTTTATACAGGCAGCAGCACGGACCTGAAACCTCCATCAGGGAAGGAATCATTTGCCTAACTCAGCCGCAGGAAAGAAGTTCACAAGGTGGACCATGCACCACCCTACATGAACTATTCAGCATCTTCTCAGAGTTTTGCATTAGTTTCTGCTTCAGATTCCACATTTAAACAAAAGGAATATTGTTTTATATATCAAACACAAATTTCTATATCTTCAACACTATGCAGTCTTTGATCACGTATGATTCCCTGAAACTTCTAAATATAAAAAACTTTGCAGGCTTAAAATACCAATTCTTCTCCTACTTCTGAGATAACAGAGACATTGTGAACAGTGGCTAAAGCCTATCTTTCCACTTTGATCTTAGTAACTGAACACCTTAGTTCTGATAGTGGGCAGAGCTGCATGGAAGCTTGGTGTCCAAAAGACCACTGGACACTCGTATTGTTGCTATGCAGTAAAATTATTTGCTTTTATTCACCTATTGCCATGAAGTCTAAGAGAAAGTACAAATCTACCATTAGGCAGTAATGCAATTTGTACTTTGCAAAATCAAAACAAACAAACACAAAAAACTCTTCTCATGACCACAGAAAAAACTGGAAAAGAGGAAAATAGAACATTCTGCAGTGGTCTCCCAGAGCATGAGCAAGAGCCATAGCTCAAGCCCACATTGCAAATACTGACTTTTCTTTTCACAGCTTTGGCAAGTTACTGCAGTTGCTCAGCTGAGCATGGGCAGACAGTAAAAAACGTAATTGTGGTATCTGCCAGAAGAATCTTAGCGTGTAGATTCAAAAGCATCAAAGCAGATTAGGTTTAGGAATACTTGTGAATACCAATGGTGTCTGCTTCTGTAGAAGAATGCAAGAGAGGGATGAATTTATGCTGAGACTACATATAGGTTCAGAAATTTGGCTTCTTATATATATGTGCATCATTCACTTGAGTAATTCCTTGAATAAGTCCTACTTCCATTACCTGTTTAAGGAACAACCCTTTTCCTTAGAGGAAATATTATGTTATTAGAAAGTAATAATTTATTTTTCATCATGCTATCTCAATATTATAACAGGTATACTCCCAATTATAACTTGTTACTGCTTCTGAAAATATTTGCATAATTAACAAATTAAGAGTAAACGAAGAGCTATTGGGCCCATCAAGGTACAAAGTGCCACATGCCTGGCTCAATCCACATGCTTATAGCCACAAAAAAACCAGAGATGAGAGTATGTTCCAATAAATACACATGCTATCAGCTCTGAATATCAATTATATATATTTCCCTTTAAATAATTTATAATCAGTGGTAAACCACAAGTCACCTCCAGCTACCATCCATAAAGTATAGTTTTCTACACTCGGTATGCAACGAATTCATTTTGAAGCATGTCTGAACTTTTTTGTCATGAGCATCAGACTGAATGCCTGTAATAAAAATGACAGGTAAATAAGAATAAATGGTTTAACGTTAGCGAGAAATAGGGCTCTGCTGTTTCACCTCTGATGACAGAATCACAAGTTTAGCTCTCCCCTGAAGTTAAATGCAATGTTCTCCCACATCAAACCTTTACCACCTCTTTTTTTTTCTTCCAAGATTGCAGCAGCCCAAATGTAATTTGAGCGAATTCACGAAACGCACTTTGTAAACAGATATTTATTGCCTGCAAGATAAATAGTCAAAATACATCAGATTTATTGATGCCTTGGGAATATGGTATTACAGCAGTTTAGAAAGGAACTGTGAGCAAAATCACTGCAGGAACTGACTGTGGATCGGTCTGCACAGAGAGTGGGAAAAGCAGCACCACAGGAAATATACAGGAGACATAATGTTTAGGACAACATGACTAAACCAAAGGCACTGTAGCTTTTGTAGCAAACATGTTCAAGAGGAACACATACATCCAAATGCCTAGATTTTAAACAATAGGAAAAGTATTTTATACATTAAGGGAGAAAGAAAGACTTTTGCGAAGAGGAGGGGAATAATCCATTCTACTTGCACACTTTGGCAGGGTAAGTAGTAAGAGATTTATATTACAGCAGGTGACGTTTAGAAAACAGTGAAAACTTTCTAATAGCAGGAACAGTTAAGACCTAAAGTAGACTGTGTAGAGTGATTGTGGAATCTCCAGTCAGAGGTTTTCATTGGGATATTAGACAAATACATGTCAAAACCAATACAGATAAATTTTATTCTTATTCTAGATACTTCTCAGACTTATTTGCCATTATTCTATGAAACATTTGTGAATTGCTTTTTTAAAATCACCATTAGAATTGTATTTTACATTTAAAATAACATATGAAAACTCTAATGCTGCAGAATGAAAACAACTTGGATTTCACTCATTTTATTTTAAATATTTTTAACTGCCACCACTAAGACCACACAAGAAGCAGCACCCTTATTGATTACTCTATGTAACACTGAAATGCAGAAAGTTCTAACCTGTCAGTTGTGAAGCAGGCAACTTACGGTGTCCTGATACCACAGGGCTGATACAATGACCAAGAATTTTTGATATTAAGCGGTCTGCAACACTCCTAGCAGTGAAGGAGTGATATGCTGCTGTGTGAGTTTGATCTCATCACTGGCACAAGATTTTAGAAGAGTGTGTGAGCTATATTTATTTATTTACATAGCTATACATTGTACACGTGTGCAGAAAGCACACAGTAGCAGCACTGTTGAAATTCCTACCCATTCACCTCACTTATAACATACCTAACATCAGGAACTGTCCTCTTCCTGACCTGTCCAGTCCATATAAAAGCTTGCCTCAGATTTCCTTGATTCTTTCAGTCCACATTACATTCAGCATGTCAGTATACACTTATCTGTTGTTCATTTGTCTATTATTTTACTTTTCAAATATGCTACATAAGGTAATGTCCTTAAGAATATTATTTCCAAATGTCCATTTCAAACTAGAAGTGTCCCCTTAATTCCCAGGTTCAAAGAGCCCTTATTTCAACAAGCACCCCAATAAACATTTATCTAGGTCCCATGGGTGTTTTTACACCAGTTGCCGGTGTTTCTAAAAATGACTGAGGTTTTCAATAACAACATTCCATAACCCATTTAAATTTTTTTTTCATGAGTTTCTTAGAACATGGTGTCTCCTTTTGTGGATTGTAAAGGGATTAGGTACATTTTGTATCATATGAAGCATCAACTAAATGTCAGTGCCTAACAAACAATCTTTACCAGTTCTATTCAAGCCCCCTTCATGTAGGCCAATAAACACAATATGGAAGAAGCCTCTTAACAGCATAATTGAGCCAGTGTGAACCCGAGCTGCTTGGTATCATTATTGCAAAACTTGTTCCTACCCTGCTCACCATTAAGCCATGTGTCTTATTAAAGCTATGTTTCTTCTTACCAGTTATTCCTTTATTTGAAATTTTTACACAACAGTAAGAGCCAGAAAATTCTCAAGTTGCATTTTGGAAGTACACTCTACGTACAAAGGAAATTTGTGATGAAGAGAAGAGTCAATTCAGTACAAACAATATTGAACTGTTGTTTACAGCACAAAACAGGGAGACATGAAGGGAGCACATACAGCCTAACTTTGGGCAGCACAGTCAGGCCAGTTGTCAGCAGAGGGAAATCATTCACTTCATAGGACCACAAAGCAGGCTCCTGCCAAAGGTGCTTTGAACTGTTCTCTGGGGTAATATATCTTTTTCTACCAATTAGAGAGGAACCCAGGGTTAATTAACTAATAGTTTACTACCTCAGTACACCATGTAATGGGTCTAATTTTCATTCAGATCTTTACAACAGGTTAGAGATGAAAAGTTATCAACAGCCACAGCTTCCTAGAAGACTTTTTCTTTCTTCTTTTTCTTTGTTTCTTTTTCTTCTGCTTGGCTCTGAAAATCATTTCCACTCCTGTAATACCTGATGTGGGCAGGCTCCCCAGGACAGACAAATCCATGTGTAAGCAGACTGTTTGTTTTGAATTAGAAAAAAACTTTCTTGAGCCCTTCCTCATAAACCAAACAGATGACATTAAAGGAAACAGTGGATAATCTCCTTTGGCTTAAAAAGGGTAATGAACAAGTGCCAAAAAGATTTTCACTGATAATACAAACTGATTTGAAACAGGCTGGCTGCACTCTGGCCTGCAGTGGTAGACTGGTTGGTGTTCACTGCTGTATACCTAATTTATGGACCATCTCCTAATGCCTAGAAGCCGCTCTACATGGGAAATGTATCTAGCCCACTTTATATCTATATATGCCTAAGAACCCTTTAATGAGATGCAATTCAGAGAGGTTTGTATCCACAGGTATGGTTAGAGAACTCCTCCAAAATTTTCTTCAGCTCAGGACTTCTGACCTGCCCTGTCAGATCTCACCCTGCTGAGGTAATCTCTGCAGCCCTTCAGCATTGCCTCACCAACAGCCCTTCCTGTGCACCTGGAAGGTGTTTTCCACCTGTGAGCAAAAACTGATTTATATCACCCAGCTTTCCACAGCCAGCCTGACAAGCTCCCCAGACTGGCTCAGAGCTGGAGCTTGGAGATTCAGAGCAGCAGCACAGCTTTTGAGTAATTAAACAAAAAGCCAGGAAGTGTAAAGATACCCCTGAAATGTCCTGCAGTTTATGTGATCCAGCCCATCAGGAAACGGGGATTTGTAAGTGATTTTTTTAACAGTTTTATTTTAGTTTGAAATGAGCAAACAAAACTAAGAGTCTGCAAATCCTCTGGGGTAAAATAATAGTCTTGCCTCTTGCCCAGTTTGAAAATGACCTCCCACTGTCGTTTGGGTTTGAGTTTTTTGGGTTTTTTTTAAAGACTCAAGACTCAACCATCAACCTACCCCTAGCCTGTCCCCTGGCTAGCCAGAGCAACTGCCCAGGTATTCCAATACGGGGAAAAATCCCCATGTGCATAAGGAATTCCTTCACAGACAAAATCTGGAAGATGGACTTTGTCATTTAAGGGAAGCCGAGACAGAAATTTATTTTTTAAATTATTTCTAGTTTGTCTCTTCACAATGTTGCTTTAAGACCCTTTTGTTTGCTTCAGTATCAGTCACCTTGAGGTGGAACCAGAACAGGAAGCTGAAATGCCAAATGACTGGAAAAAAAAACTGTTCTTGTGGTACTCCTGACCACACCAAATGCAGAGAGCACAAAGAGCTCATTTTCTTAAGTCTCCCAAACCCATTTCCACCCCAAAGAGCCATAGAAAAGCCTCAGATAAACATCCAGATCTTTGATTGTTTATGCAAACTGAACACTTCACGGGTTTTTGGAGACTAGCCCATCACTAAAAGGAATAAGAAAAGCTTTCCATACCCACAATCCAAGAGCTTTTGTCTCCTTCACGGCCATGATCAAATACAGGTGGTTTTTTCCTCTTATTTTCAGATTTCATCCAGCAGACAGAAAAACAGGCAAGCACACTGTATGATTCCGGTAAGTTTTCCTATTAGAATTTACAGATTAACATAAACAAAACCAAATTATAAGTGCAGCCCAAACAAGTCACACAAAGAGCCCAATACTATAGGTCAAATTCCATTCCTGCAACAATTTTACCCAAAACAGATGTACAACCAACCTTACAAAAACATGTGAGTCCCTATTTTGGCTGCTGGTTAAGAACCTCCCGTGCAGTCTATTTCTGTCATGGGCAGAAGTAAGTTACTCCAGACAAAAAAAAAAGTGACCCTCAGAAGCATACATACAAAACTTATTAGCTGACTAATTCTCTAAGTACACATGGACAGTGAACAATATTGATTTCAGGGATATTCAGTATTTTAAAGTAATTGGTTTTCCTCTAACACAGCTCCCTATCCCCACTAGTCTTAAATGGAGAATGATGCAAAGATTCAAGCCCAGGATTGTTTTTCCACAATGCACTAGACTTTCTAGGTGACTCTCAAATACTGCCAGATCATGCATGTGACTCAGAATACAGGAAAACACATATAAAAATTTTGACTCTTGCAAAAGTTACTCAGTGAAAACCTGATATTTCAAAAACCATAAACAAGGAAGACCTATAATATATTAAAAAAAAAAAAAAAGAAAGAAACAAACAAACGAACAAAGAAAAAACAGAAACAACAAACAAAGGAGAAGGAGTTTATTATGGGCTTGTCTGCCAAGTACAATAGGATATCTTCCATCCCACCCTACCCTCACATGATCATGAGATCACTAAGAGTTGAGTTTCACTGACAGGCTTCACAAAAAAATCCCCAAATCCACAACACAGGGGTAGCAGAGAGAATCCTCCCCAAAGGGGCAAATTCCTTCTTCTGGGCAGGGGCTGATAAAAGCTTTAAGAGGCCCAAGAAACAGTATTGGTATACGATCCCAGGCTGGTCCAGAGGAAAGATCTAGAGGGTCACTGAAGGTCTGTTAATGTTTTTATACCTGCACAAATAATGTTAATGTTTTACACCTCCACAAACACTTTCCCCATGGAAAGTGAAGACAGCAATTAACAGGAAATAGAGGGAGTGCAATATATCACATGGATGCCTGTTAGCAAAGGTGCCAGGTCTTGTCTCTTTCAGAAATTTATAAGGAGAAAATCCTACATCATGACTAAGACCTCTGTTTTATCTCAATATTAGATAACCTGGAGTTAAGGGCTAATACGGCTTTTAGGCAAACCAAGTTGAAAGGCAGTTGTCCCAGCTCAATATGTATTGAACTGGAGAATAAAGATCACTGAAGCATGAAAGGTATAGCACAAGACTAGCTATGAACCTAATTACTTGAGTAATTGAATGAGAATGTACCCTACCCTAATTATAAGCAATAACATTTTTTTAAGTAAAATAACTATAAGAAGTCAATATATGATAATCAAAAATATGCAGCATAGCTCTTGGATTTTGTGGGATCAATACATCTCCTTTTAGTGGCATTCTAAATTGCTTCCTTTGTATGGGCCGCTATATTATCATTTAACAACCTCCGCCTAGCCCCACTAAAGAAAAAAGAAATGTGAATTGACTGGTGTCCATGATTCATTGCCAGAGTGGCACTTGGAACCCTCCTGTCCTCCCAAGGTGTGGCTCTTGCTGCAAATCCAGGTGCACTCAGGCATCCCATGGGACAGCGTTCCTAGCCTCTTCCATGGGGTCCTGTGATCTCCCTTCAGGAAAGATCTTCCATCCCTTTTGTTCATGCTGACAGTGTAATTTCTGCTAAGGTGAGCTTTTCTTATGAAATACTTTTTTAAAAACTGCTTCTCCTGTACTGACTTTGTTCAAGGTCTCTAACACACACCCACGGCACCTTTACAGCCACGCAGCACAACCTGAGACAAACCCTCCTCCTGGGCTGTCTGCTCAGCCTTCTCTCCTTCCTCTTTCCCTGCTCATGGTTTTGTGTTTACTTTATTTGTGAGTGCAAGAAAGAATAAGCAAGGGGAGGGTTTGGCCGTGATTGGTCTGAATCTGCGAGGTTTCACATCTCCTCCCGATCGATTTGTGCCTGCCGAGTTTCGTGAGGGACAAAATGTTTTATGCTTTCTCCAAGTGGCGCAAAAGCACAAGCCTGGTTCTCTCGAGTAACAAAGATTGTTTCTGAGCAGCTTTTCCCGAGGCACCGAGTGATGTAAAGGATGATTGGCAGAGTGCGTGGCTCTGAATAAATGAGTAGCACACATATGTTCTTTTTTTCTTTTCTCTTTCCCGTTTCCTTTCCCCCCCACCCCTCTCCTCCGAGAGGCTTTTCAGCCCCGTTTCGGAGCGTGCACTTTGCAGAGCAGCACCTGCGTTTTGCTGGCTCCTTTCAGGAGACTTGGCGGGCTGACACTCCCACGGCGAAGGGCTCGCTTAATAAATGCTCCTGAGGCAAAAATCCATTTTTTTGGGGCTCGTTTCCGGCGGGGCCCGGCGGGCGCCATCCGCACGCCCACACTGCCACCTGCCGGCACCGGCCGGGCACATCCCGGCGCGCGGGGAGCAAGCCAACAAACAAAACAATTAAGCCGGAAAATGAAGTTGCCCTTGTTGCTTTGAAAGGTGGAGAGCTTCTCTCCGAAAAGAGACAGCTGCCCCTGCACAGCTGGCCGGGAGCTGCTTTTTGCTGAACGGTGTTGATAACTTGCTGACTGCATCCAGTGGAGACAGCCCAGCGCCTGTATCCTGCCCTAATGAGCTCCGACAGGTCGCATTGGGTTTAGCGAATAGACGGCTGCCAAAGAATAATTTCCAGTTATTGTCAAACATGGTTGGATATCGTATTTACTTTTTAAAGACAATTCTTGATCTGCAGTTGCACAGTGGCTATCCATTTCATTTATCCCCTTTGTCACTACGGGCTGTGTGACAAGTTCTCAGTTTAATGGAATTAGATCATTTGGGCAATTACCAGCTCCACATGAGTTACTTTAACTCCTCTGCTGCCACACTGCCCTTCCCATGCCATGACTTACTGATATTCCTGCAGAGCCTGCTGGATCCTAGCACTGTGCTGAAGTAGTGGTGCCCTCTCTACAGCAGAAGTCCAGAGGTAATTTAATTGTACCTTAGCTCCTGATCATGGAACGATGATGCATGTATCAAGCTATAAGGCAAAACAAAAAAAAAAAAAAAAGGAAAAACCCAAAAAAACCAGAAGATCTCTCACCATCTCGTTGCCACAGTCACATTCAAGATTTGTGCACAGAATTGAAGAACCATAATTTAAACAGGCCACTTGTATTATCACTGAAAAAAATGGTCATGGTTTGTAAATAGAATTTCATTTCAAACGTGTTAACTGATCTTACTTTTTGTGAACATTTGTGTGAGGGAAGTTTCCTCCATCCAAGTGTTTACAGTAAACAAATTTGAGGCCCACTACTCTAGTTGGCTGATGGAAAAACAGAATGGTATTCCACAGTGAGTTAAATTGTTTTTGTAAGGAAAAGGAAAATTCTACCTTCCTTTTTGGATGAATACTACATAGTATAATACTACATTTCTGGCCAAAAATTCTTAGCAAAGGAACCAGTGAAAAAACATGCGTCAAATAATTCTGACAGATCCAGTAGACCTTCAAGGCTTACAGAATATACAACTCATTACATTTAAGCTGTCAGATGCAAAAATAACATCAATACCATGTAACTCAGGTGACCAATCATGCAGCCAAAGTATCTTAGCATTTCACAGGATGATAACAGGGATGAATCAGATAATGATTCACTGGTTAAAATGTGACTTATGTTTACAGTTAAGCAGCACAATGGGAAACAAGAAGAAAAAAGATAAAATAGATAAAATAACCCTCCACAAAAATGTTCACAGAAAAAAAAAATGCAGGAAAAACATTCTAAACGTTCTTCAACCAGCTTTAACTATGAATTTTGTGGCTGTTCCCATGTCAGAAAGCAATGCTAGTGGTTCTTCAACTGATTTGTGTTCAGGTACAACTCCTCCATCAGTAAAATGCTCACTGACCTCAGCCTATCCTCCCTAGTCACAGGGACAGCAGAACTAGCCATGCACGAAAAGATTGCCCTCTCTGTATCAACTCCAGGTTCTTTACACTTTACCCTGCATTCAGCAGCTCCAGAACTGGGCTTAGAGGGTATGAAGGTGGAGGAATTTCATTTCCAACTCATTCTGAAGATCCCTGTGATTCTTTTAGACTCTCTATAGCGATCACCCAGCCCTGAAACTCAATAAGTCATAATTAAAAACAAAAAACAAACAAAAAAATTTTTAAAAACCCACAAAGAAAAAAAAAAAACAAAAACAAAACAAACAAAGAAAAAAACCCCACCAAACACAAAATAACACCTATGCAGTTTTTTACTTGTCCTACTTGCTGAGTAGTAAGGCAGTTATCCACAGAGGTTCTCTCTGCACTCTCAAATTTTGGAACTCCTATACAGTCACACAAAAGCAGCAGCCTTGGCCACAGCAGCTCGTCTGACTGCTCACAAGTGGACTAAAGGGCTCACAGTTATTGCAGTAACATTTACTGCCCTCACAGCCATTATGTACTCTGGAGGCAAGCAAGCAGACCAGATGAAACATCTTCTTACTGTAATCACATGAACTGAAATCCCTTCAAAGTCACAAAAAAAAAAAAAAAAAAAGGCTGAAAGCACAACTCAAAATTATTCACCACCACCATAACTGTTCAAAAATAAACTCTCTCTTCAGAAATTCTCATCATAACTTCTGCTGGTTAAATCCCATGGGAGTAATCAATATTTCTTATTAGTTTTTAATATGCTACTCTTCAATTTCATGAGCTAACATCTGTGATTCTGAGCTACTGATAGAAACAACTAGGATACAGAAGTAAGTAATTCCATGTATTTACAATAGCAACGTTCTGGGAGTTTCAC